>NW_020954564.1:31182518-31183211 GCF_900497805.2 Vombatus ursinus
CCCACAATATAAATCTGAGACCTCCTTTTACCCTGGTGGATGGCCTTTCCCTGAGCACTAGAATGCTCTGTGTAATATGTTCTTGGCCTAACTCTGTCCCCAGTGTCTGCAGACCTCTATATTAAACTGAATTAAACAAATAACTCACTATGGCTTTCCTCATCCAGATTTGGTGTGCTACATTTTCTAGATCTGTTTGGAGGAATTTTATAGAGTGAAGCTGTACTGCTTCCTGCTACCCTATAGTCTGGGTCCACCTTTATAATACTCTTTTCAACATATGGTGCTGCCTCTAGAAGAGACAATCGTACTCCCACTACCCATTTGTTATGATGACTGGAAAATCCTCAAATGATTAAGTCTCAGAAGTCAAAGGAACCTAAGAGGTCACCAAAGCCAATCTGTATCTGAACAGGAATTCCCTCCATAACCTCCCTCAAAAGTGGTGACAGAATCTCTGCTTGAAGACCTCCTGTGACAGGACAGTCACTCACTCCTAAAGGTACCTAAATCATTTTGGAAGACTCTAATACAACCAGTTATTAATTTACATGAGTGGACCATTCCATAAACCTCTATGTAAAGCACTATGTAATGCAAACTTACGCTCAGAGGTGGGGAAGGGAAGGAGGGAGGAAGGGAGCCACCTGCTTGAGGGAAGATGCTGGCACGTGGTTCAAGAATACATGGGGA
>NW_020954564.1:31183352-31183847 GCF_900497805.2 Vombatus ursinus
TGGAACTATGCCCAAAGGGCTATAAAAATGTGCATACCCTTTGACCCAGCACTTCTCCTCCACTTGTTTTCCCAGTCAGTTGTCTTTGATAACTTACATTTTTTTCTACTTTTTGAAAATTGTTGGACTTTAACATTTCTTATTGTCATTTCTAGGGCTGTATCCCAAAGAGATCATGAAAATGGAAAAAAGGATCCACATGTACAAAAATATTTATAGCGGCTCTTTCTGTGGTGGCCAAAAACTGGAAATTGAGGGGATGACCATCCATTGGGGAATGGCTCAACAAGTTGTGGTATATGAATGTAACGGAATGTATTGTGCTATAAGAAATGATGAGCAAGCAGACTTCAGAAAAACCTGTAAAGACTTGTATGGACTGATACTGAATGAAGTGAGCAAAACCAGGAGAACATTGTACACAGTAACAGCTACATTGTATGATGACAAACTTTGATAGACTTAGCTCTTTTCAGCAATGTAAGGATCTAAGAC
>NW_020954564.1:31183904-31201622 GCF_900497805.2 Vombatus ursinus
TCTTTCTTGTGGTTCCTCCTATTGGTTCTAATTCTTTACAACATGACTAATGTGACAGTATGTTTAATAGGAATGTGTATGTAGAGCCTATATCAGTTTGCACGCCATCGTGGGAATAGAGGTAGGAAGGAAGGGGGAGAAAATTTAAAACTCAAAATCTTATGAAAGCAATTGCTGAAAACTAAAAATAAATTAATTAATAAAAAAAGAATACATGGGGACCCAGGACAGAGAAATCAGAGCAGGAGAAGAAATGGGCAGGGCAGCCACACAGAAGCCTGATCAGAACTGAGAGGAAGAAGTGGGGTGGCAGACACATGGGGATCGGACCCAGGCAGGAGAGGCAGGGCATCGTATAGAGTACAGGGGACAAAGGTCTCTTCTCTCAGCACCAGAGCCAAATCCCCATCTGGAGGCAGTGGAGTAGTCTTTCTGGGTCTGCTCTTCTACTTTCTCTTGGAGAGGGGTTTTTTTTTAGAATTTTTTAGGTTTTTGTTTTTTTTTAAGTGGGGAGAGAAGTGGGAGGTCACAGAGTGCTGAGGGGCAGGAGCAGAGAGAGAAAGCATAGTACTTTACAGTAGAGTTAACAAAGGTGGTTTTTTTTTGCCATTTGGATTTCTTTCAGAACTCTTTATGTAAAGTCAAATTTGCATCATGTGAAAACTGTCTATAATTAAGACATTTTTCCTTATGTCAAGCAGATATCATCAAGCCTCTTTGTGGCTTTCCTCAATTACCTCTAGTTTAATTCCATTCATTCAGTTCAGCAACCATTTATTAAAGGACTTTTAAATGAAATGCATTATGCTAGATCCTAGGGATACTAAGAGGAAAAAAAATTAAACATGTTCACTCTCAAGAAGCCCACATTCTGTTGGAGGAGGTAACATACTTATGAGTATGGAAAAAAAAAGATTGTAAACAAAGTAATGTCAAGGGATGAAAGCGTCTGGGGCAGTGGGGGAAGGAAGGGGATAAATTGCAGGAAAGACCCCGTGTAGGAGGTTGCAGCCGAACTTTCCATGAAAGAAGCTAGGAATGCCATGAGACAAAGGTAAGGAGGAAGATATGAGGCTCATTTGTGCAGAAGCATGGATCTGAGAGATAAAATGCCATGTATAGAGAACAGGGAGCTTTCTAGATTGACTGGAATGAACGTTTGTATCATGAAGGGGAAAAATGTGAAATAAGATCTCTCTCAACTTCCCCTGCTCCCCACCATATCTCCTCTTCTGCAAGCTAAATGCCCTCACTCCTCCAAGCTGCTCTAATATGGCGTGATCTCTAGTTCATGGAGTATTAAGAAATGTAATTAGAATTCTTAAAAAAAAAAAGGAAAATAAATAGCTTAAAACAAAAGGTGGAAAACTTATTAAAGTAGTAAACTCCTAGAAAGATAGAAACAGGGAAACAAGACTCAATGATTCCATGAGACAATAAGAAATGTTGTAGTCCAAAGATTTTTAAAAATAGGAAAAAATGTAAGTTATCAAAGACAACTGACCCGGAAAACAAAGGAAGAAGAGATGGATTCAGAATCATCAGAAGGAAAACCATGACCAAAAACAAAACAAAACAAAACAAACTTCTGTACGCTTTTTTCTTTCAAGAAATCATAAAAGAGGGGGGCCAAGATGGCAGAGTAAGAGGTGGGTCTCTCTTACTCTCCTTTATTAACTCCTGAAAGCCCAGAAAATATCACCCCAGGAAAAACCCTGGAACAGCCAAACCAGAAAAAAAATGGAGTGCAGCAGTCCAGTAGCCCAGGTAGCTTTCCAGGTAACTGGAAAAGCCCCTCTTACCCTGGGGGAAGGAGAGTAGTACAGAAAGGTAGGCATCCCAGCAAGCTAGTGAAAAGCCCCACCTCAGCTTACCAGGAGGAGATCCTGAAGCACAGTTAGTGAAGCAGGTAAACACCAACACCTGTACCCCTGAGTGCCTCATTGAGGGTGGGGGAACCAGTGGAAACCAGCTTAGAAAACCACCAGGTGCCTCAGCATTCTACAACAACCTGCTCTCCCAGTGGCTCAGCAAAACTAAGGGAAGCAGTGCTCCAAGGGGCCCCAGGCAGATAAACACCCTACAACATCCATCTGAAAAGAGCTGAAGAAAGCAAAAGGAAGGAAAGGCCTGGGTGAGCAGGAAATTTCCAGGAGCCACATTACCCAATCCTACCCCTAGAGCTCCAGTGTTGCTGTTTCCAGCCCAACACCAGGTAAGCTGCCAGAACCCTACAGCATCCAACTGCCAACATTGGAGGCCCCAGCACACAAAGCCATCAACCAGGCCCTAGTCTCCCAACACAAAAAGCTTGGGTCAGTGCCCTCTGCTCCCCAGCAGGAGAGCCCAATCTCTTTAAAGGCCAGGAAATAAACAAACACCATGAGCAAAAAGAAATGTTGGATAGATTCTTATTATGAGAAGAGCGAAGATCGAGGCAAAAATTCTGAAGAGGACAACATTGTCAACAAACCCACATCTGGAACCTCAAAAGGGAATATGAACTGGTCTGAAGCCCAAAAAACCTTCTTAGAAGAGCTCAAGAAGGATTTTAAAAGTCAAATGAGAGAGGTAGAAGAAAAAATGGGAAAAGAAATGAGAGGTATGCAAGAGAGAGTCAATAGCTTGGAAAAGGAAGGACAAAAATTAACTGCAGAAAACAAGTCCCTAAAAAATACAATTGACCAACTGGAAAAAAAATACACTGAAGAAAACAAGCCCCTAAAAAATACAAATGGCCAAATGGGGAAGGAGGTACAAAATCTAATAGAAGAAAACAATTTGTTAAAACTTAGAATTGAGCAAATGGAAGCTAATGACTCTATAAGAGAGCAAGAATTAGTCAAACAAAAACAAAAGAATGAAAAAATAGATGAACATGTAAAATATCTCATTGGTAAAACAATGGACCTGGAAAATTGATCCAGGAGAGACAATTTAAAAATTATTGGTCTACCTGAAAATCACGATGAAAAAAAGAGCCTGGACAGTATCTTTCAGGAAATCATAAAGGAAAACTGCCCCGAAGTCCTAGAACCAGAAGGTAAAATAGCCATAGAAAGACTCCACCAATCACCTCCTGAAAGAGATCCCAAATTGAAAACACCAAAGGAATATAGTAGCCAAATTCCAAAATTACCAGGTCAAAGAGAAAACACTAGAAGCAGCCAGAAAGAAACAATTTAAATATCATGGAACCACCGTCAGGATTACACAGGACCTTGCAGCTTCTACATTAAAAGACTGTAGGGTGTGGAATATGATATTCCATATGGCAAAGGATCTTGGATTACAAGCAAGGATCAACTACCCAGAGAAAATGAGCATGATCTTTCAGGGGAAGAGAAGGATATTCAACAAAATAAGGAACTTCCATACCTTCCTGATAAAAAGACCAGAGCTCAACAAAAAATTTGATCTTCAAATATAAGACTCAAGAGAGACATAAAAAGGTAGAAGGGACAGAAAGCAACAACATGTTATTAGTAAGGGCAAACTCTTAACATCCCTACAAGGGAAGATGACACTTGTAACCCTTGAAAACTCTATTGTTATTACACCATGCTAAAGGGGTATACATAAAGGAAGTATAAGTTGACTTTGATGTAAGAATGAAAAAAACCTAATCAAGTGGGTTAAATGGATGCAAGTAAGTGAATTAATCTGATTTAACAAAGAAAATGTACTGAGAGAAAAGGAAAGGAGGAGACAGACAAGGGTAAATTACATCACAGGAAAAGGCACAAAAATTTATTACAGCAGAGGGAAAGAAGGGAGGGAGATGAGCATTGTTTGAACCTTACTCTCATCAGATTTGGCTCAAGAAGGGAATAGCATAATCAGTTAGGTATAGAAATCTAATATGCCCTATAGGCAGTAGGAGGAAAAAGGGGAAAGAAAAGGGAGGGGGCTAATAGAAGGGAGGTAGGACTGAGGGAGGCGGTAGTCAAAGCAAAACATTAGTGAGGAGAGAAAAGAAAAAAGGGAAAAGAAAAGCTTAAACAGGGGAGGAAAAAGATGGGGAGAAAGATACAGATAGCAATCATATTTGTGAATGTGATATATGAATGTAATGGAATACTATTGTGCTATAAGAAATGATGAACAGGTAGACTTCAGATAAACCTGGAAAGACTTGTATGGTTTGATGCTGAGTGAAGTGAGCAGAACCAGGAGAATGTTGTACACATTGAGTGATGACTGACTTTGATAGACTTAACCCCTCTCAGCAATACAAGGATCTAAGACATTTCCAAAAGCCTCTTGACGGAAAATGCTATCTACATCCAATGAAAGAACTATGGAGTTTGAATGCTGATCGAAGCACACTACTTGCTGTTTTTTATCTTCTGTTGTGTTTTGCTTCCTCTTTCTGATGGTTCCTCTTATTAGTTCTAATTCTTACTTACAACATCACTAATGTGAAAATGTGTTTAATAGGAATGTATATGTATAGCCTATATTAGATTGCATGCCATCTTGGGGAGGGAGGTAGGGAGGGAGGGGAAGAAAAATTTAAAACTCAAATGCTTATGGAAATGATTGTTGATAAATTAAAATAAATTAATAAAGAAAATGGTGGAAAAAATATAAGCAAAAATAAAGACAATTCCTGTCTTCAAGGAGCTTACATTCCAATGAGGAAGACGAAGTCACAGGAGAGAATATGATGAGTACTGACGCAAACAAAAGTAGAACAAAAGCAAAGATTGTGTTTAACTGGGTGATCAGAGAGAGTTTCAAGGAAGAAGTAACATTTTAGACACAGATGAGGTTTTTGTTTTTGTTCAGTCATTTTTCAGTTATGTCAAACTCTTTCTGACCTCATTTGGGGTTTTCTTTTCATCCAGAATGCTTGAAAGTCCCCTATTTCACTGAATGTCCATTTTTTCCCCTGAAGAATTATACTCAGTTTTGCTGGGTAGGTGATTCTTGGTTGTAATCGTATCTCCTTTGCCCTCCAGAATATTATATTCCAAGCCTGCTGGTCCCTTAATGTAGAAGCTGCTAAATCTTGTGTTATCCTGATTGTATTTCCACAGTACTTGAATTGTTTCTTCCTGGCTGCTTGCAATATTTTTTCCATGACCTGGGAACTCTGGAATTTGGCTATAATATTCCTAGGGCTTATCCTTTGGGGATCTCTTTCAGGAGGTGCTTGGTGGATTCATTCAATTTTTATTTTGCCCTCTAGTTCTAAAATATCAGGGCAGTTTTCCTTGATCATTTCTTGAAAGATATTGTCAATGTTTTGTTTTTTTTTTTTTGATCATGGCTTTCAGATAGTCCAATCATTTTTAAATTCTCTCCTGGATCTATTTTCCAGGTCAGTTGTTTTTCCAATGAGATATTTCACATTATCTTCTATTTTTTCATTCTTTTGGATTTGTTTTACAGTGTCTTGGTTTCCAATAAAGTCACTAGCTTCCAATTGCTCTATTCTGATTTTTAAGGAAGTTTTTTTTTTCAGTGAGCTTTTGGACTTCCTTTTCCATTTGGTCAATTCTGCTTTTTAAGACATTCTTCTTCTCCATGGCTTTTTGGACCTCTTTTGCCATTTGAGTTAGGCTATTTTTTAAGGTGTTATTTTCTTCAGTATTTTGTTGGGTCTCCTGTAGCAAGCGGTTTACTAGTTTTTCATGATTTTCTTGCATCACTCTCATTTCTCTTCCCAGTTTTTCCTCTACTTCTCTTACTTGCTTCTCAAAATCCTTTTTGAGCTCTTCCATGGCCTGGGACTAATTCATATTTTTCTTAGAGGCTTTGGATGGAGGAGCTTTGACTTTGTTGCCTTCTTCTGGTCTTGTGTTTTGATCTTCTTTGTCAACAAGGAAAGATTCCGTGGTCTGACTCTTTTTGCACAGTTTGCTCATGATCTCAGCCAATTATTTGAGTGATAAACTCTTTGTTAAGGTAAGGGTCTACTTCCAGCATGGAGAATGTGCTGTCCTAAGCTTCAGGGGTTTTGTGCAGCTGTTTTCAGAGATACTTCTAGGGACCTGTAAATTTTCAGTTCTTCCAAGGTGGTATGATGAGGGGCTAGGTGTTTACTCCTTTCCTGGTCTGTGCTCTGGTCTATGAGTGACCACAGGCACTCTTTTCTGCCTTGGAACTGGGAGGAGGATTTCCTCTCTACCACCACTACAAGCTCCACCATGCCAGCACTCCCCTAGCCCCAGGACTGCCACCCAGCTATGTTAAGTTACCTTCAAATGTAGGTAATGGCATCAGCCAGACCTAGGTAGAGAATTTTTATCATGTTCAATGAACACTTAGGTATTAAGCTCCTAAGGCACTGGAGAAACAAATATTATAAGAATGAAATTATCTTCTTCCTCAAGGAGCTCATTCACTTGTTTCAGTCACATCTAACTCTTAGTGACCCCATTTGGGGTTTTCTTGGCAAAGATGCTGGAATGGTTTGCCATTTCCTACTCTAGTTCATTTGACAGATGAGGAAACTGGGGGAAGGAAGTTCAAGTGACTTGCCCAGGGTCACAAAGCTAGAAAGTATGTGAGGTCAGATTTGAATTCAGGAAAATGGGTCTTCCTGGCTCCAGACCTGACACTCTATCCATTGTGCTGCCTAGTCTCCCCTTGAGGAGTTTAAATTCCACTAATTTAGAACATAGAAGAGGGACAGAGAAGCTCAGAGCAAGAATATGAAATATTTCTTATGCATCTAATATGTGCAAGGCTCCATGCCAGGCCTTGGCACTTAGAAAAATGAAATGACATATTCTTTGTCCTCAAAGAATTTACAGTCTTACCAATCTGCATCACCCTCATATCTTCCATTCAGTTCTTACATTTTCTTTCTGCTTCCACCCTTGCCCTAGCTTTCTGTAGGTGGAATCTGGGTGATGAACTGGGATCTTACTGGTGGTGTCTGATGTGTACTGAGGCCAGGTGAGGTTTTTCTGCATTTCCCTGGAGCTGTTCTGAAGCACAGGGAGGTCCACTGCTGGGTGATGCCTGCTTGCCAGGGACAATGCGCGTGTTGCTTCTCTAAGCTGGAGTCTTTCAGTTCCCCTGGCTATGCTAAGGCACATGGGGGTTCCTGGTGTTGGTGTTTGCCTATTCTACCACCCTTGGGCTCAAGATCTGCTGATGGTTTGCTTAGGTGGGGCTTGCCCCTGGCTTGTTGAGACACTTCCTGTCCTGGAATGCACTCCCCTTTTACCTTAGTGAAATGGACCTTTCTGGCTGATCCTTCAAATTTCCTGGGGAAAAAGACTGCTCCACCCTGTCTTTCTGCTGGCTCCTCTGTTCTACGATTTTTCTCGGACACTATTTTCTGTTTTTTGGGGTTTTTTTTGTTTTGTTTTTTGAAGAAGTCAAAAAGGGATTGTGATCTTGGCTCCCAGAAATTGCAGTTAAGTTCAAACACTGTGTCTTGAAGGTAGGGAACAGATTTTTGTGTGTCTGTTCTCATCTGTTTCAAAAACCCTTTCCTGAAGGGGAACCACTGGGTAGAAGAAAGAGCATTGGACCTAGAATTGACTCTTTAACTAGTGTAAAATTGGAAGTATTCACTTAACTCCTCAGAGCCTCAGTTTCCTATTCTGTAAAGTAGGCACACTAATAATTGTACAACCTAATACCAACATGAGAGCTAAAATCATTCTATGATAATCCCCAGCACACAGTGATGGTTTCTGTTCCATACTTCCAATAGTTCTTAGTACCTGTCATAATGGTTCTTAGTACATCTGTGGCAGTTCTTAATGATTTTTCAAGATTGTGAATTTTGTCTCCTCTCTTGATTCTTAGGAACATTCAAAGTAGTTAGTTAAGTAGCACAGTTGGGATTTGAACTCAGATCCTCTGATGCCAAGTTCAATCTTTATTAATATAGTATGGCTTTGTGGATTGAATCACATAGAAAACAAATGTCATAAACTCTGACCATTTTACTCCATCCATAATTTTTGCCTGCTCATCATCTGTCATGGAAGACTTTCCAGATAGCTCTTTACTTTACCTGCTGATGTCCATAATGATTAGATGACTGCTGATTGCAAGGAACACATTTCTTGGGATGAACCTATAGCCATCATCTTCTCTAGGTTTCAAATATGTTCTCCTACTGGTGCTACTTTCAAAATAAACTAACCTCTTTGGACCTGATACAGTAGTCTTCTTTCCTTACCACCTTCTCTGGTTAAATGCCCTTGAGTTGGCAACTGATGGTATTGTGGTCATTGTGGCTATAAGAATTCAGTGCTAACTATTGGACTCAGAAGCACCATAGAAATGAAAACCTTAATCTGATGAGTTTTGAAAAAACATTGTGGTCCTGCCTGAGGATTTCAGACATGGAAAAAAAGCCCTGGACGGGGAGACCTAAATTCTAGTCCTGGCTCCCTTTTAGCTGGTGACTTTGAGTAAGCCAATTCCTCTACCAGGGGATTTTTCTCACTTGTAAAAGGAAGGGCTATACCTGAAGCTCCTTAAAGTCTCTTCAAGTTGTTCCATTGATGATTTGAGAAAACACCATTCTGTCTTTATGAAATAATAATGTATATTTACAAAGAAGTTTAAAGTTTGGCAATACACTTTACATATGTTATATTATTGAAGCTTCAGAATGATTAATCCTGTGAGGTCCATTGCCAGCATCTACATTTTTCAGTTGCGGAAACAGGTTTAGTCATGTGGTGAAGGTCACAAGCAAGTATGTATCAGAGGTGGGATTTTAACCTAAATCTTCCTGACTCTTAAGTCCAACACTCTATTCAATGCATCAGTCTTCCTACATACCCATTCCATTTCTTCAGTGCTTGTGCCAATACATGATTGAATCAAAACCTCCCTGAATACCATCTGAAAATCTCAGGAAACAAGCAAGTGTAGAAACAGTTGATCTGTACTGGATGTCAAAGTTCATGCTGTTGGCCAACTAACTCTACAGGGCAGACCTATCTAGATCCTTTAAGGACAGTCCAAGAGTATCACAGCTGGTATTTCTAAAGTAGCACAAAGCATCCTTGAGGAGTGGAAAACTGAGATAAGGATTGTTAGAAGTGTTTTATGTCTCCATTTCAGCCCTTTTCCCCTTCACTCCAGTGACCAGACACAGACCAAATAATGATGGAGGAGAGGGAGAGATGGGGAAAGATAGAGATGAGGCTCTGCCCCACTCAACAAAAGGTACCGAGTTGTTACCAGAGGTTTTTGGGATGGACCAAAAGCTGATATTCAATTAAATCCCACAAACAATAATCTATTGCTAAATGCTGAAGATAGACAAACCAAAAAAACTATATTTATATCTATATATGTGAATCTATCTATGTATGTGTGCACACATATCTATGTCTATATATGTATCTATCTCTATCCATGACCTCAAGGAAATTGCATTCTGTGTTTATAACATCATAGTTTTAGGACTAGAGAAAACATTTAGGATGCCCGACATTCTCACTTTATACATAAGAAGATTAAGATTGAGTGATTAAGTGACTTGCCCCAACGGTGCATAGTTAATAACAACAGGTCTAGGATTGAAACCCAAGTCATTTGACTCCAAATTGACAGCTCTTGCCCTTACACCTCTCCATATAACCAAAACAGCTCCTTAACTTTTCTTCCAAATCCACCCTTCTTATGAACATCCCTGTGTCAATGCAACACTTTGCTGTCATCCTTCTAGCTGCCCAGACCTGTACACTTAGAGTCATCTTGGATTCCTCCCTCTCCCTCACTATGTATATCATCATTTGGAAGGCAGTCAATCCTACTTCCATAAAATCTCTTCCACCCTCTTGTCTCCACTCACATTGCCCGAAATGGACAATTTCCATACCATCCTAACTGGTCTTGGTGCCTCACTTCTTGTTTCTCTAATCCTCCAAAGAATCTTCCTCCAAAGAAATTTTGTTATTATTATATCTAGCTCTATAAAGGATCCTTTTGGTAGTTTGATTTATATAACACTAAAATTATAAATTAAATTCGGTAATGCTGTCACTTTAAAAAAAATTATAGGCTGATTGTCTTAGTTGTTTCCACTTTTACTAGTCTATATATCAGGGTCATTTGAAGCTATAAATTCTGTGACCCTGTGAACTTATGCCCCAAAATGAGTGATGAGTGAGAAAACCCAGTCGTGGCTATTAAATCATCAATAATACTCAACACTATTTTGGCCATAGAAATAAGGAAACACAGTATCTAATGATGGGTTTCAAGAAAATAGTTTGGAGTAGTGTGATCACACTGTTGAGACCAGAGGCACATTGGGACAATCCACTTGATAGACAAATTAAAACAGAATATTGACCTGTGCTATTCAACCCTAAAGGAGGAAAGAGTCCCAAAGGCCACATGTTGAATGGAGCCATTGTAAGATTTTGAAGAGGAGAATGATGTACACTGGCAAGACCTTTGCCTTCTGGAAGACAAGGCTAACAATGGGTCCATGTTGGATGGAAGGGAGTTAAGAGCAGAGGCTGGGAAACCTCTGTTAGGAGGCTGTTGTGATAATCTATATGGAGAACAGAAGGTAGCATCTTTCACAACTTTGACTAGGGGGAAGCATTCTTAACCACACAAGGGATAGAACTAATCCTAAAATATATAATTTCAATTAAATACATTAAAAAAAAACTTTTGCATGAACGCATAGAAAAAGAAGAGAAACCTTGTGGTAGGAAAGAAAATCTTCATAAAAGTCTCAGAACCAAAATCTATACATAATTGACACACATAAAAGACCAAGAGCCTATTGGCAATGTACAAGTAGTTAAAGAACATAAACAATGCTTCAAATTATAAACTGTCAGCGAATATACAAAAACGTACTCCAAATCATTGATAAAAAGAGAAATGGAAATAAATGTGAATCTGACATGCAAAAACTGCAAAAAATGAAAGTCATTTTGGAGAGACTGTGGGAAGATAAACACAAAAATATGTCTTTGATTATGTTGATTCAAAATTTTCTATAAAGCTTAGGAATTAAGTGTGAAAGTGGCTAACCTGTTATCTCATGATTGAAAACATGCCCCCAAAAGGTCAAAGGGAGGAAAAAAAAGGCTTCAATATAACAATGTATTCCCAGCTATACTTTCTGTGATCGTGAAAAAGGAGAGGTGAAAAAGTAGATTCCATTGATTTGGGAAGCAGATAAAGAAAGTAGACAGTATGGGAATGAAAGGAATGTGACTGTATGTATGAAATCATCATGATTATGATTTTCAAGAAACATTTGAACATTTCTATGTGGGATGAAATAAAAACCAGAAGAATAATATGGGGGGGTGCTAATAGAAGGGAGGTAGGACTGAGGGAGGCGGTGGTCAAAAGCAAAACATTATTGAGGAGGGAAAAGGAGAAAGTAGAAAGAAAAGCATAAATGGGGGGGAAGGATAGAGAGAAAGACAGAGATAGTTATGATAATTGTGAATGTGATATATGAATGTGATGGAATATTATTGTGCTATAAGAAATGATGAACAGGCAGACTTCAGATAAACCTGGAAAGACTTATATGGTTTGATACTGAGTGAAGTGAGCAGAACCAAGAGAACATTGTACACAGTAACAGCTACATTGAGTGATGACTGACTTTGATAGACTTAGTCCCTCTCAGCAATACAAGGATCTAAGACATCTCCAAAAGCCTCATGATGGAAAATGCTATCCACATCCAAAAAAAGAACTATGGAGATTAAATGCAGATCAAAACATACTATTCACTATTTTCTTTCTGGTGGTTCCTCCTATTAGTTCTAATTCTTACTTACTTACAACTTACTTACAACATCACTAATGTGAAAATATGTTTAATAAGAATGTATATGTATAGCCTATATTACATTGCATGCCATCTTGGGAAGGGAAGTAGGGAGAGAGGGGGATAAAAATTTAAAACTCAAAAGCTTATGGAAGTGTTTGTTGATAAATGAAAATAAATTAATAAAATAAATGAAAAGTAAGTAACAACAAAAAAGAAATCATAAAAAAATTGCCCAGAACCATAAGAACCATAGGAAAATAGAAAGAATGTACTGGTCAACCCCTGAAAGAAATTGCCAATTAAAAACAACTAGTAATGTCATAATCAGAATCCAGAGCTTCCAAGGTAGAAACTAAAATACTGCAAGTACAGGGACAGTAAGATAGAGGAGTAGAAAGAAGCCTAGCTGCCCCCATAATTACTCAAATAATAATAATAATAATAATCCAAGAAGAATGCTGGATCTTGTAGTTACTGGGGAATCAAAGGAGAAATTACTGAGCATCACCTTTTCAGTCCAAGTGACTTATACGCAAGTGAAAAGAGCCGAATCTATGGGACAAGGTTAACAGGGATCATGGACTCAGGGCCTAGACTTCTAAGTAAATCCAGTAGTGCAGGGATAAGAGCTGACCTTGGACTTGGCTCCCTGCCCAGACCAGCAGCATGGACTCAGTGCCCAGAACTTATTGTGGACTTAGTCTTCTCTCATCAGAGCCAGAATTGCAACCCTGAGAGTTCCCAGCAAGGCCAGCTGGGTTGCCCAGAGCAGAACACTGGAAGAATGATTTAAACAAACAAATAAACAAACAAAAACAGATAAACAGTTATTATTGAGACCAGAGATGCTCAAGACATAAACTAATAAGAGAATAACAATTCCAAAACAGAATACAGCTTGCCCACAGGATCAGTCAGAATTTTTAGAATAAATGACATGAGTTTCTTTACAGAGTTTGAAAGTATATTACAAATGAAATGAGAGTGATGAAGCAGTGAATTAGGAAAAAATATGAAAATGATGGAAAAGAAGCTTGTAAAGAGAATTAACAGCTTAGACCAAGAAGTACAAAGCCTTATCCAAGCATCAGGCTACCTGAAAATTAGAATGGACCAAACAGATGTTAATGACTCCATGAATAAATAAGAAATATTAAAACAAAGTTGAAAGCTTCTAAAAAGAAAAGAAAATGTAAAGTATTTCTTGTCAAAAAACAACTGTCCTAGAAAACAGGTCAAGGACAGATTATTTAAGCATCAGTGGACTACTACTTAAAAACTATGATATCACCATCACCATCAACCCCTCCCCCTCCAAAAAAAACCTTAGGCATCATATTTGAAAAAATTATAAAAGAAAACTGCTCATATCTCTTAAAACCAGAGGGCCAAGTGAACATAGGAAGATGCCATCAGTCACATCCTCAAACAAACTCCAAAATGAAAATTCCAAGGATCATCATAGCCAAAATCCAAACCTTCCAAGTTTAAAAAAAATCTCAAAAAATCCTAACAGACAGTTCAAATACTAAGAAACAGTCAGAATCATATAAGATTTAGCAGCTACTATTCAGTGTTCCAAAAGGCAAAAGATATAAGCTTGATGCCATCAAGAATAAATTATCCAGAAAAACTAACTGTAAACCTAGAAGCATAAAAATTAACCTTTAATGAAATAGAAGACTTCCAAGCATTCCTGATGAAGAGACCAAGGCTGAGTAAAAGCTTGAAATACAAACTTAGAGAAACATGAACACATAAATACAAATTAGCAATCAGTAAATACTTTATAGGAATGAACTGTTTGCATTCTAATGGGGGAGATGGAGGAAATGATACAAGTACCCCCTCAGAGAACAGTAAAGACTCTTGGGGAGTCAAATAGGAGGGAAGTCCTGGCAGTCATTTCCATTAATAAAACCATATACATTTCTGACTTCGAACCATTTGACAGTGACAAAACTTTGGTTCTGAGAACTTTTTTCCCCTGATTTTCCATAGCTGTGGCTGTTGAGGAGGTAGGGCTCTTGCAGAGGCCACTGCAAGTTCATCTCAAAGAATTGCTCTCATGGATGATGGCTGCAGACACCAGGTAGGAAGCAGGACTAGTGGCTTAGAGAGAAAAGGGCAGTAGTATCCCAGAGCTCTTGGGCAAAGGATTGCCAGCTGCTTCCAATAGGATTTAAGGAGAAAGGGTGGTTGAGATGGCAGAAGAATTAAGGAGAGCAATTTGGAATGTTTGCTCTGTTAAAAATTTAAAATGAGGACAAGACATTCATTTCTGGAGCAAAACAAGATTTATTTTGATTATGTTGTAATGAACTGCAAGACAATTCTTTTAGATCATGTTTTACATTTTCAAGTGACAATAAACTATATAATATCTTTTCTACTTCTAGATTTGCTGATGCAAAATCTTCACTACAGGCTAAGTAATGAAGAAGTGTTTGAAGCATTACCTACAAAACCGGCAGCATGGAGTACTTTATTTTTCTAAAGTAGACCTGAGACCATTTTGTAAGTGGAGAAAGAATCTCATTCAGATTTTATATGTTTCAGTTAGAAATTATATGTTTGGCTTAATGTCTACTCCACAACTGTTCTAGGTACCAGCTAACTTAGGAACTCACATTTCTCTCTCTTGAGATGTGGAACTTATGAAACCTTCAAATTTAAAAAAAAAAAAGATCTTTAGAGCTGGAATTATATTTTAAGATTAGCTAGTCTACATGATGGAAAATGCTATCCATATCCAGAGAAAGAATTATGGAGTCTGAATGTAGATCAAAGCAAACTATTTTCTCTTTTTTGTTTGCTTCTTTCTTTCTCTGTTTCTCGTGGTTTCCCCCTTTTGTTCTGATTCTTCGTTCACAACATGATTAATGTGGAAATATGTCTACTTTAAACTCTTAGGACCCAACATATGGCTCATTTCCATAAACTTTTAAAATTTACCAAGTTGATTGGACATTTTGGGACAGGGAGATAATTTATGTCAAATACAGACAGTTTGAATAATTTCTTTTAAGATGAGGGCCTAATTATTCCCCCAGTCCAACACTACATGTGGTAAAGACAGCCAGCCCAGTAGTTATTTATCTATTTGTCTTCCTCTTTTGTCCCTTCTTTTTTCCCAGACGGCTAATCAATCAAAAAGCATTTACTGAGTACCTACTATGTGTCAGGCACTCTTCTAGCTTCTGAAGATACAACACTGCAATTCATGAGGCCCTACCAATGTGCTTTTCATTAGCAACCAGACAATATACTCAGTCCTTTAGAAAAGGGATTTATTCAAGTGGCATAGCAAAAAACAATTGTTACAAAGAATTTCCCACAAAACTTGAGGTGCACTCTCTCACAAATATGCATAATCCATGAGGAGTGGGCAAGAGAGGATAAGAGTAGTAAAATACAATTTTAGTGAGTATAGGGAACACAAGTGTCCAATGAAACAACCCTAGAATAGCAGGACTTAGATAGCTTTTCTTTCTCCGTACTTGCTCCCTGTAGAGCACAGTATCTAGTTACTGTCTATAACTAGACACTAGGCACGAGGTAGTAGAAGTTAACTGTCCAGTCAGCTGCATGGGTTAATCCACTACTAGACAGAGTGGAGCTGTTTGCTTGGCTGTTGAGCTAGCTCTTCAACGGAGTTCATATACTGCTGGGCTAGACTGGATAGTTGCTACTAGACTGGGCCAGGCAGACAGCTCAGTCAAAAAAAGTCTTCATGAGGCATAGCACCTCTGCTAGTCAGGTCAATTCTCTGGATTCTGTAGGTCTGCCCTCCAAAGGGCAGCTGCAATCTTCATCACCTCCAGCCTTTGCCTCACCTGGGTGTTACAGCACTCTTTTAGCTGGAGTGTTACAATGGTTTTCTTTTTTTCCGCCATAAAGGCAGAGACCCTTATCAAGACTGGCTCTTAGAGCTCTTAATGTTCCTCAAAAATGACCCTCCATGTTTTGACTCTGAGAATTTATGCTATCTGTCCCTTACACCTGGAAGGTTCCCCTTCACACCTCTACCTCCTAATTTCCTCGCCTTCCCTTCAAGATTCACTCCAAATCCTACCTTCTGCAGGAGTCCTTTTCTAGATTTCACATTGCGACTGTCTTCCTTCTGAGATGACAAATCATAAGAGCCAGCCTCTTTTCCCATCCTTGCCATAATCAGTCTATACCACAAGCCACTGAAATTATATGTTTGACTCAATGTCTGCTCCACTTAAGTTCCAGGTACCAGCTAACTTAAGAACTCACATATCTCTCTCTTGAAATGTTGACCTTATGAAACTTACAAATAATTCCAGAACTTTAGAGCCAGAATTATATTTCAAGATTATCTAGTCTACCTAATGGAAAATGCCATCCACATCCAGAGAAAGACCTATGGAGTCTGTATATAGATCGAAGCAAACTATTTTCTCCTTTTTGTTTGTCTGTTTGTTTGTTTTCTTTCTTGTAGTTTTCCCCTTTTGTTCTGATTCTTCTTTCACAACATGACTAATGTGGAAATATGTTTAATATGATTATACATGTATAGTTTATATCAGAATGCATGCCATCTTGGGGAGGGGAAAAGGGAGGAAGGGGAAAATTTTAGAACTCAAAATCTTATAAAAATGAATGTTGAAAACTCAAAATTAATTAATAAATTAATCTTAAAAAATATTATCTAGTCTAATACCTTCATTTTAGAGATGGAAAAGTTGAGGCCCAAGACAATCAAAGGATTGTCCACAGTTTCACATGAAGATAGGAGCAAATGTAGGCCTACTCTACACCTAGTTGTAGTAGTCCACTACACTTCTGGGATCAAGAACCTTTCTCCTCCAGTTAAGTCTATACTTCTGTACTCACATTCAAGAAAATGACACAGATCAGGTACATTGAAAACAAATCTTTTTATTGCCAAGCGAATAAAACAAATACAGTACCCACCATTCACAAAGAGGATCCCAGTTGAAGAAACAGAATAAGAGATAGTTAGACCCTGAGGATAACCAGCAAGACACCCATTAATTAGTAAATCCAAGCCTTAGCTTAAACTGAGTGACCTCAAAGACATCTCATCCATGGACTAGGTTATAAGGGAATTCATCAAAAACAATAGAACATGAACCTGTAACAAAAAAAAACAGCGTTATATTATGACATCCAAATCATTTTTCTGTCCTAATCTGTGCATGGGCTCAGAGTCTGTTTGCACCTAGGTTCAATCCTCAATCTATATCCATTGCTTGGGTTCAAAAAGGACCCAGGTCTAGGGATTAATCTGTGGCTTGGTTAAAAAAATTAATCTTTTCTTGGGGAAAAAAAGGGGAAATCACAAGAAAGGCTCAGTCTATAACCAAGTTTAAGTCTTAGCCTGTAGCAAAGATTACAATTAGATCTGGGGCCAGACACAGAAATCAGTCTGTGACTAGAGTTGAGACCCATTCTGTAGCTATGAAACAAAGACATCAACAGATTCATACTAGAATGGAAAGTTGGCCCCATTAGTTCTAATCACTGGACCAACTAGCCAGAACTTCTGACCATCACTGTGATGAGGGATGAAGATTCTGTGGTCCCTTGAGATAAGTGGCCTTTCTTCTTCAGGGCTTTGTGAAGAAAGTAAGGTATTCTTACTTGTTAGGTGGGACAGAATAGAGTATTCATAAGAGTGAATTCAAAGGAACATCCACACTGGTAGCAGTTGGAAGTTGGTCTAGAAGAAAACACAAAGTGTAGATCTAAATTTCTGAAATTAGGAGATAATTATTTGATAAATTATATCCTAGAGCTACAGTAGCTCTACAGTCTGGTTTAGGGAGAAAGTCTGAGAGCAAGACCATCGAAATCACTAAATGATTAGTTGACCTTGAACTTTATCAGTGAAAGCTCTCTGTCTCTGTCTCTGCCTCTGTCTCTCTCTCTTTCTGTGTGTGTGTGTGTGTGTGTGTGTGTGTGTGTGTGTGTGTGTGTGT
>NW_020954564.1:31201632-31206409 GCF_900497805.2 Vombatus ursinus
GTGTGTGTGTGTGTGTGTGTGTGTGTGTGTGTGTGTGTGTGTGTGTGAATAGAGTCAAGGAAGATTTAGGGTTACAGAAGTTAGATATGGATCAGAACTAAAATACCATCTGGCTCAACTCCATTTTGAACTGAGGTTCAGAAAAGGGAAAAGATTTGCTTAAGGCCCCAGACAGGTAGGTAGCAGAGGCAGATTTAGAACCCAGATGTTCTGCTTTCAGGTCCATTGCTCTTCCCATTACATCAGAGGAGAGCAATTTCTGTTTCTGAGGAAAAAAAGAATCATAAAACAGGCTTGAAGCAAAATGGTATAAATCACTCCCTCAAAGTAACTTTTTTAAGCCGAAGTCATTTGAGAGAGACTGTTAGGCCATTGTAGTGAAAGACAGAGATACAAGGATGTTGGGAAATTACTGCTGAGAAGACGGGCACTGAGACAAAGGATAAGGTGGGGCTAGGCTAGTGAGGCCTTCACTGGGATGTGGTTGGTCTGGTAGCTTCCTATTTTAACTCTTTATTCTTGGTAATCAGATGCTAAGTTCATTTGTTTCTCTACAGTGACTCACCACATGTGTGGTCTAAATTTCATTGTCCTGAGGAACAGCTCTGGTTACATTGCCCAAGTTACAATTCATCCTTAGAAGTACGAGTCACCTTGGAGCCAATATCTAGACACTAGGAGCCTGAAGGAAAACCACCAAAGGTAGTAAAGATCAAGGAAAAAGGAGGCAGAAGCAGCAGCCTGGAGACAATTATCTAGCTCTGGCTCTCATTTGCTCTATGCTGGTTTTTATAATTTTCCCATGCAGCTTAGAGTCCCATGAGTCATTAAAGAAATGGGTGAGACCAATTTTCATTTAGTAAGAAATGCCTACGCTGAGACTCTCTCATGCCCAAAAGGCTGAGACTTTCTCATGCCCGCTGGCCCCCCTGGGCATTACTAATGTTCAGATTCCTTAAGAGTCTGGCCTATATGATTTCTCTCTAACAAACTTTTTCTCTGGCTGGAAGAAGATTTGAGTTGAATTCATTCAGGCAGGGCCCGCATTGCGATCTTGGGGGGTTCCAGCATCCCTAACCTCTCGACCTCATCATATAGTTCCCTGCACCAGGAATAACTGCCAAATCTCAAACTCTTCTCCAGCCATGACTGGAAGGTACGTAAGCCTCTCCCTCCCCAATTCTTTGTTGTCTTGTAGCTGGGAGGGAGATTTCCAAGCACCTAACTAAGCTTGGCTTGGAAGTGTTTTCAGGCCTGACCTCTCAGGTCCTGCTAGGTCAGACAGCTCCAAGGCTGTCTCGAACTCAGCCTGACACTCTCAGGCTCTCAGTCTAGTGGTTCTGTTTGAGCACTTGGATCTGGGTACAACTTCCTTAGCATAGAGGACGGACTTCCTCTCAGGAAGCATAGGTCCAATGCTCTCATTTCTCTCAGTGCTAGGGAATTGAGAAACTGTTGGATTTTTTCTCTTTTTATTCTTTTTCCTTTCCCCTAAGCCCACAATGGATCAATCCTCTTCAATTCCCAAGAATTTGCCATCGGGCTGTCTTTTACAAAATTGGAAAAATTTTAGCTTCTCTAAAGGACTTAAAAAGAAAAAGCTGGTGTATTTCTGCAACACCATTTGGACTCAGTATCACCTGGAAAATTATGAGGTATGGTCCCTTTTTGGGACATTACGGCTAAAGACCCTCTCAGAATTAGAAAGATATTGTTGCAGAGAAAGAAAATGGGTGGAGATTTCTTACTTAATGGCTTTTGTTGAGTTTTCTAGAGATCCCATTCTCAGAAAGGATTGTAAGATGCTTGTAGCTACAGCCACCCCATTAATGGGGAATGGGGATCAAATGGACTTTTTAGATGATCCTCTCCTTATGGCTCCTAGGGTTATGGCAACCCCCTCTTCCCAGCCTTGTCGGCACCACCTCCCCAGCACCTATCTCCACCCCATTCTCCTCTGGCCTCTCCAGCTGTTCCCCATTCTCCCCAGACCCTTCCTTCTGCTCCCCATTCTCCCTTGACCCCTCTTACATTTCCCTATTCTCCCCTGGCCTCCCTTGTTTCCCATGTCCCCTTTCCCTTACCCATCTCCTCTTTCCCTTGGTTTCCCTTCACCTTTCCTCAGGCTCCTCTATTTCCTTCCCAGGCCCTTGCTCTGGAGGCAACTTCTACTCAGGCCTTGAGCAAGGGCCTCGCCCCAGCCTCTACTTCTGAAGACACCCCTGCTCAGGCTCCAGATAAGGGTCTTGCCTTGGCGTCTCCTCCCCTGACCCTTCCTCCTCCTCCAGCATCAAGTAATCTTTCCCCTTGCCAGCAGAATTCCTTGGCCTTGCCAGTTCAGTTGGCACTTTCCAGTCCCTCACTCACGAGAAGTGGGACTTCCTATCTCCCTCCCCCACAAACCCCTGCTCCTGCAGGGCCTTCAGGGCTTTTTCCTTTAAGGGAAGTACCTGCCTCTCCCAATGGGACACTTAGGGAACATGTTCCATTCTCTGTTCCAGACCTCAACCAGATTAAAGAAAGGCTGGGTCAATACTCTGAAGATCCCACTAAATTTACTGAGGGCTTCAGGGATGTGTCCCTACAATTTGAACTTTCTTGGAGTGATTTGCATGTCCTCTTCTCTACCTGCTGTACCATTGAGGAAAGGAAGAGAATCTGGAACAAGCCCAAAACTTTGGGGATAGTTTTGCTAGCAATGACCACACAAAATACCCCCCAGGAATAGCTGCTGTTCCCTCTAGTGATTCGGGGTGGGATTATCAGAAGAGTGAGGATGGGGAAAGAAAGACTACGTGATAATTTGCCTGTTATAACACCTGAAAACAGTATTTTGAAAGCAAGTAAACTTTCAGAAGATTAAGGGAATTACTCAGGGAGAAAAGGAAAACCCTTCCCTTTTCCTAGATAGGCTAGTAGAAGCCATTAAAAAGTATATGAATTTAGATCCTGACTCTACAGAAGGGGCAGCAATCTTTACCATGTATTTCATTAACCAGTCTGCCCCAGATATTAGGAGGAAACTACAGAAATTGGCAATGGAACCCCAAACACCTCAGGCCCAATTGTTGGAGACTGTCTTTGGAGTCTTTAACAACAGAGACATAGTTGCTGCAGAGGAGAAAGAACACAGGCAGAGGGCTAGAGACAAAGAACATGCTCTGTTCCTGGCTGCTGCCATGGTTAGGAAAAGACCCAAGGGTGTTCCTGGCAACTTGGGTGGTGGGAAAACCTGCTTTCAATGCCACCAGAAGGGTCACTGGTCCAAGGAGTGCCCCTCCAGGGGACCCCCTTGGAGGAAACCCCCGGGACGGACACCTCAAGGACCTTACCCAAGATGTGACCAAGAGGGACATTGGAAGAAGGATTTTCCCTGAGGTAGAAGTGGTAAAGCAGTCCCCCAGTATCCTGTCCTCCAGTCTTCTCAAGACTGGGGAAGACATGGGAGCCTGGGTCCTGGCAACACTCCCATTTTCTCCATCTCTCTTGCCAAGCCCTGGGCAGAAATCGAGGCTGAAGGTTCCTTTCTTCTAGGGTCAGAACCATCAACTTCCAGATGACTGCTGAGGTCTCTAGCCCACTGAACCTGGCATCTTCCAGGTTCTGAAGTCTGACCCCTCGAACAGGACCCAGGGAGGCAGGGACAGCTCTATGCCTCTTGCCAACAGAAAGCAGTTTCAGAAGCCAAGACTTCCGCCCCTTCCACAAAAAGAATTTGGGTCCCATTTGTTTGAGGGGGGAATGATGGGGTATGGGCCTAAGCTGAGACCTTTTCCCCTTGCCCTAAAAAGAATCTGATTCCCATTTGTCTACAGGCCCCAGAAAAACCCTTAAACTTTTAGGTTCCTTATCGACTCCCGTTATCTCCCTTTGAAAGCCCTACTCCCACCTTTTGATTCTTTCAAATTTCTTCCTTCCAGTTCCCTTCATTATCTATTCCCATTGTCTATTCAGTCTCTCAGACCTTCCAATCAGAATTCTCACCTAGACCCTTTTCCCAGTCCCCTCCTCTGGCCACCCAAAGTTACTTTAGTGTATATAAGATCCGCCCTGGCCCCCATTCAAACACTGAGACTCTCTCATGCCCAAAAGGCTGAGACTTTCTCATGCCCACTTGTCTCAATGGGTGTTACTAATGTTCACATTCCTTAAGAGTCTGGCCTATATGATATATCTCTAATAAACTTTTTCTCTAGCTGGAAAAAAAAAAGAAATGCCTATGTTTTGATACAACCATAAAGGGCTCTAATATAAGTTGGTAACAGATAACACCCTAGTTCAATTGGTAAGACTTAAGTGAGGACAAAGATATAATTGTTAACTGTAGGATTTGAAGTCAGAGAAGTATAATTTAGTTCAGTCCACTAATTTCACAAATGAAGAAACTGAGTCCCAGAGAAGAGTCTTGCCTTAGATCACACAGTTGCAAGGCTGGGATTTGAATCCAGAACTTCTTATTCCAAATCCATATCTCTTTTTTAGAGAAGCAGTAGTGTGGAGTGGAGTGATCTGAGTTTAAGGCATGGTCCTTAAGAAAGAAATCTAGGCTGTAAACCCTAAGATATCTTGCAAGGATTCAGCCATCAAAATTTACATTCCTTTGGACAGAGCACCCTCAGGTACAGATATTATACCTTATGTGGACAGAGGGAGAAGGAGGAGAGGAGAGAAGAGGAGAAGAGAAGAAAAAGAAAAAAGGAAGGAAGGAAGGAAAGAAGGACGGAAGGAAAGAAGGAAGGAAGGAAGGAAGGAAGGAAGGAAGGAAGGAAGGAAGGAA
>NW_020954564.1:31206419-31223676 GCF_900497805.2 Vombatus ursinus
GAAGGAAGGAAGGAAGGAAGGAAGGAAGGAAGGAAGGAAGGAAGGAAGGAAGGAAGGAAGGAAGGAAGGAAGGAAGGAAGGAGCTGCACTGCCCACCTGGAATGGCCAGTTGGGTCCCCATTGGGACAACTTGTAACAACTCACAGATTGCTATTTGTCCTGATTGCTGAAACCTCACAAGGTATCTTGACCTTTTCCAGCCCATTCCCCGGTGGTCATTGTATGGACCCTGATGGCTGAGTGAATGTAAATAGCAATTATTTCTATTTTGCCCAGAAATACCGAGGGTCTTCCCCTCCCAGACTGATTTTTTTTTGACTAGGTAAAAGAGGACATTCTTACCTAACCTTAATCATTGAATGGGCATTGCCTCAGTCAAACTGAGACCTGGGAAAGACCTTAGCTTAAAAAGGCCAAGGTCTCCCACTGCATCCTGGGCCATTTCCAGTTATCCTGATCTATATCTTGCCACTGGACCCAGATGGCTCTGGAGGAGAAAATGAGGTTGGTGACTTTGCACAGCCCTCTCTCGTTTAAATATAATTCACTTACAAGCCATGGCATCACTTTCCTGATGTCATGGTCCTCCTCAAGAACAAAGGACAAACAATAGCAACAACAACTGTGGAGTAGAAAGAAGACTGAATGATGGACTGCCAATCTAGAGTCATTTATCAGCAATGATGCTGACAAGTTGGGTGAACCTGAATAAGTCACCCAACTTCTCTTTGTCTTAGTTTCATCACCTGTAAAATTGAGATGATAATACTCTTACAGAGTTGCTAAAAGCAGTGTTTTGATAAATCTTCAAGTACTATAGATAAAGGAATCAACCATTCAACAACAACACAGGAGTTAGGGGTCTGTCTTTGGCCAAGATTGGGGCTACTACAATCTAACATGAAATAGCAAGAAGCTAACTGACATGGGTTGGAATCAATGCCCTGCAGATTCTACTCCACTCCCAACAAATTCAAAATGAACAGCTCAAAATGAGATTTTCAATGTTTACCATTCTCTATCTTCCAAATCTTTTTTCCCACCTTTCCTCCATCTCTCCCCTTTCCTTCCTTATTTCTTTCCTTCTTTCATTTGTTCCTTCCTCCCTCCCATCCTTATGTCCTTTCTTCATGAAACACTGAATTCACCTGTCCTCATACCATTAATACTTCAGCTAAAACCACCAAACACAGGCGGCAGCTCCCACACTTTGAGGCTGAATCTCCCAAATTGTTCCATTACAGTATCATTAACACTTTAGCCTGGCTTTTAATAACTGGTGACACTACAGGACTAGGGTGAGATGACAGGCCAGACTTCAATGGGAAAGAGGACAGAGACAAGCTAGGGTGAACTTCAATATTTGGCTTCTGTCCTTTCTGGTCAGAGCTTCGGAGAAGACAAGAAAAATATTAAGACTGAAACTTACTTATCAGGTTCTGAACCACGCTGACATCCAGGAGTTGTACCCGACTTTTGATGAGAGGACAGATCTACAAGGAAGAACACATGGTGAGTAGTCCACATGGGCAGAAGGTTATTATAATAACAGTAATAATTTGATGATAAAAAAGAATATATTTACTATGTAGTTTAAAGTTGACTAAGCATGTTCCTTGAAAAAATCTTTGAGATGGATAGTACAAGAATTACTGTGCAGATTTTATAAAGAAAATTGAGGGTTGAAAAGGTTAAAGGACTATTCCTGAGTTATACAAATAGTAAAAATCAGACTTGATTTTTGAACCAAGCTCTCCAGGCTCCAAATCCAGTGTACATGTATATGATTATGTGTGCTTGCAGGTGTGTTTATGTGTGTGTGTATACATAGGGGATAGGATACAAGACCTTCAGCTATCCTAAGTGGGAACAAGCCTATCCCTCTCCTAGATCTTTGGGGTGACCTGCAGACTTTGTCTTTTTCTGATAAAGAGTATGAGAGTGGCAAGCAGCATTTTTAACAGGGACAATTTCAGACCAGGATGGAGAAACAGCACCTGAGTCCCACATGATAAGGTTGTTGGGGGAAGAAGGCATTCATAATATCCAAAAGAAAAGTACACACAGCCTACAGCAGGCTGGCCTTCCCTTAGCAAAGGGTACTAGAATCGCAGCTGCCAAAGGAGCATGCTAGGTAGTGCCATAGTGCACAGAGCACCAGGCCTGAAGTCAAGAACACTCCTATTCCTGAGTTCAAATCTGGCCTCAGACACTTACTAGCTGTGTGATCCTGGACAAGTCACTAACCCTGTTTGTCTCAATTACCTCATTTGTAAAATGAACTGGAGAAGGAAATGGCAAACCACTCCAGTGTCTTTACCAAGAAAAACCCAAATGGGGTCACGAAGAGCCAGACACGACTAAAAATAACTAAACAAAAACAACAAAGGGGCATGCTGATATTCCTGAAACAACATCCATGTATCAAGAGAAATTAGACCTTCCTGGGTTTCATTTTTGGTATTATTGGTCATTATTGGTCTTTGGCCTCTATCTCAAGCTCATAAACCTGCCTCTCTCCTTAATTTCTCTGTCTACCAAAGGTACCACCATTTTCCCAGTCTCCCAGACTTGTACCTTGGAGTCTTTCTTGACCTTAACCTCTCTCTCTCTCTCTCTCTCTCTCTCTCTCTCCCTCTCTCTCTCTTGTCCCCACATCCCAGAAAATCCTGTCATCTTTTTATCTACAGTATGTCTTTCATCCATCCCCACCTCCTTACTACCACCTTAGGTCAAGCCCTCATCATTTCTGCTCACATGAGCAATGGTCATAGCATCTGGACTCATATTCCTGTTTCCAGTCTTTCCCTTCACTGATCCATTCTGTTCACCCTTTGAGAAGAAACTTCATAATCACCCTGATTATATCACTCCTCTACTCAAAAATTTTCAGTGATTCCCTATTTGTTGTTTTTGTTCTATTTCAGGCATGTCCATCTTTTTGCGACCTTATCTGGGGTTTTCTTGGCAGAGACGCTGTAGTGTTTCACCATTTTATTCTCTAGCCCATTTTACATAAGAGGAACTGAGGCAAATAGGATTAAGTGACCTGCCCAGGGACACACAGCAAGTAGGCATCTGAGACCAGTTTTGAACTCAGGTTTTCCTTAATCTAGGCCCAGTACTCTATCTACTGTATCCTCTGGCATTATACATAAAATAAAATTTAAATTCCCAGACCTTGGCATTCAAACCTCATCTCAGCCTGGTTCCAATCTACGTGACCATCCTTAACTCACAGTACTCCTTCTGATATACAGTTATACCTTCCACATCAAAGGGGTTAGGGGCACAAAAATCCACATGCCCTCCCTTCATACCATAGAAGTCTAAATTATTATGGTATTAAAAGATAAAATATCTTGATAATATACAATACTATACATATATTTTATGCATTTCTGATTTTCTAAACTTTTTCTGTGTCATCTTCTCACCTTCACATGTCATGTGTGGCTTCCACAAAACTCCCAAAAAATTCCCTTTTAATTTCTTATGCCAATCTACTATTTATTGAAACTGTGACGGAGAAAGTCATGCTGGGTAAGGGATAACTATTCTATTCCTGCCCTCTTCAACCTCTGAAATTATAGACACTGTCTTCTATGTCTAGGATGTATTTTTTTTCTTTCCAACCCCATCTCAGGTAAAAGTGACCTCTCCCTCCTCAAATTTTGGATAGCACTTTACCTGAACTTTTTCTCTGCCCAAAATACCCCCTCTTTACCCCTCATCACAGTGATAGGTAGAAAGATACTTAGATAGCTTGATAAATATACATTTTATATATATATATATATATATATATGTATATATGCCATATCTCATCCACTCAATAGCTTGTAAATTCCTTGATGAAAAGGACTCTCATTTTTTGTCAATCTCTATATCTCTACCACATTCCGTCAGGCCCTCTGCATGATGCTGGCAGTTAATGAAATGTTTGTGGAATTGAATACCCAGAAGAAAAGGACCTACTTGTTTCTCCAATGTAACAGGAACTAACTTCTCTAGGAGATCATCCAGGCCCCTCAGGAGAAATTTCTGAAGACCTGAGAAGCTGATGAAAAGAGAAAGTGAACATAACAGTGTTAGGAATCATCTAGGGAATGTGCCCATAAGGAAACTCAATGCCAAAAAGCCGTGGACTGAGGACTTGAAAAGGAATGTTAGCAATACAAAAGACAAAACACCATGAATTTTTAAAGAGAGATGTCAGAACCACCAATGTTAAATGGACCAGAGCATCCTAGACCTACCACATATCTCAATACAGCCTGACTAATATGAACAATTAGCAGTTGCATCACATGGCTTTGAATTTGCTTAGTGCTTTCACTTTTCTTCCTTCATATAGGATCTTGCTTGATCTTCATATCAGCTTTGGAGGAAAGCATTGTTGCCATGATTTTACAAAGAAAGGAACTGAGGCTAAGTGAGTTCAAACTAGCCAAGGTCACACGGCGTGGGAGGGTGGTGAGGTCAGTGCCTCTCTGTTCTATGTTATTGTCTTCACTCCTTACTCTTTCCCTTCCCCCATCAAAATCTGCTCTCAAAAGAAAGCTAAGACCCAGAAAGTGGGAGGAAATAGGTCAGCATTGGAAAGTAAGACAAATAGACCTGTAAACTTATGAACAAGGCTCTGTCTCTTTCTTCCTCTGACCCCAAATGACAGAAATAACACAGAACAAATGGAAAATAATGCTCACCCATCCAAAAGAGATAAAGAGACAGTGGCTGAGTCACTGGAACATTCTCCAAAGAGTACAACAGAGATGCCAGTCTTGGCATCAGTCCCAAGGCTAAAGTGTACAAGGATATCCAGACCAACCTTCAGTTTGATATCGGATAAAAAAGGATTTCTGAAAGAAATAGAATCATTGAGACACAGAACCCACAGGTTCATATCTTTTCCAGTGTTTCCTTCACCCACAAGTTTACATCACCACACTATCATCTGAATCCAGATGTTTCCCTCATCCGGTGATTTATGTAATAGAGAAGTTTACACCATTTATCCCTTTTATGGGAATGGAATGAGTCACATTAAAATCTTGCATGGCGTTATGCACTGTTAAAAGAAACATCAATTATAACCAGAGCAAATGAGACTAGTTTTTGATAAGGAACAAATCTCACAAAATATCAGAGGTAGGAGGTTTCCTGAAGGCCACATAATCCAACCTCCCCTAATTTTAGAGAAAAGAAATATTTCCTCCATCCACAAGTTTATATCATTTATATCATTGTCCCATTGTCTTCTTCCAAATACTTCCCTTACACAGTAGTTTACATAACCCAGAAGTTTACATTATTTATCCCTTTTTTATGGGAACAGATGAGGATAGGTTACATTGAAATGTTTCCTAGCATTAGCAATTATTGGGGAAAAAAACTCAATTATAACCAGAATAAATGAGACCAATTTAAAAATAGACCCCAATTTGACCAAATGCCAGGCTGGGAGGCATCTGAGAGGCCAATCTACTCCAGGGACCTCATTTTAGGAGAAAGACAAAGCCCCAGAGAGAAGTCATTTACTTAAGATGACCAAGTGAGCTAGTGGCAGAGCAAGGACTCAAACCAAGGTTCCTTGACTACCCTCACCCCAACCCAGGACTCTGTCTAACTGCACAGTGCTGCCACCCATGAATTCTCCTTTTACCCAATGTGCACTCACATTTTCAAGGCAACTGTCGCACTGACAGGTATTTTGAGGTTGATACTTTTGCCATCAGAACCCAGTTCAACTGTGGTCTTCAGCAATGTGAGGTCCTGAACCTTTAACCTTCACAGAAATCACAGAGATCATTAGATATCACTCTTTTCAGGGAGCAGCATGAGACAGAAAAAAAGTTGGAGTGTTAGGTTATCAAATGTCAGAGCTAGAAAGACTCTCAGGAATCATCTAGTCTCAGGTGAATTGGTTTTTTGGAGGGGTTTTTTATAATTATTTCATTATATTTGATCTCCTTTTTAATCCTGTGTTCTTATTTTAGGTATTTAAAAACATGATTCTGAAAAGGGGTCCATAGGAATCACCAAACTTCCACTGGGGTCCATCACACAAAAAAAGGCCCCTAGTCTAGTCCAACATCATCACTGTATATGGAGGGTGGGGGGGGAATGTGAATTAGAAAGGAAAAGGGATGTGGTTAAAGTCTCATAGCAAAACAGTGTCAGAGGCAGGAGTCAAACTGTGGTTTAAAACTCCAAGTTTTTACTTGGGGGCAAAGCCAAGATGGTGGAGTAAAGGCAGAGACTCACCTGAGCTGTCCCTCAAACTCCTCCAAATACCTTTAAAAATGACTCTAAACAAATTCTAGAGCAGCAGAACCCACAAAATGACGGAGTGAAACACATTTCCAGCCCAAGACAACCTGGAAAGTCTACAGGAAAGGTCTACAGCACCAGGCTGAGAGAGGAGCACAGTCCAGCACAGGTCACGCCAGTACAAACCAGGCCCCAGCAAACCTGGCGCAGGTCTCAGGCCTCAGGGGACTGAATCACTGGCAGTAGTGGTAGTTTCTAGACTTCTCAGCCCACACGTGCCAAAGACAACTTAGGTCAGCAGGGTGGGTGTGAGACATGGGTGAGAGAGGAACTCAGTCCAGCCCCAGCCCCAGCAAACCAGGAGCAGGCCTTGGGAGTGACTGAATCAACAGTGGCAGCAGCAGTGGCTGCTCCTGCAGCTCTCAACCCACAGAAGGAAAGGGGATCAAATAACTGGTCAGAAGAAGATTACAGGGGTTTCTTTGCTATCACTGAGGCATGACTCTGTTGCTTTGCTCATACTTGGATCTGGGTCAAAGTCCTGGGTGAAGAGGAGAACTAGCATAGCAGAGCTTATGGCAGCAGTGGAGAGGGGACTCTCCTCATAGTTCCAGGACATAAAAGAGTGCTTGTGGTCACTCATAGACCAGAGCACGGGCCAGGAGAGGAGTAAACACCTCTCCTTAGATCATACCACCTTGGAAGAACAGAAAACTTACAGGTCCCTAGGAATATCTCTGAAAACAACTGCACAAAACTTTTGAAGCTTGGGACAGTTCTCCCTCCATGCTGAAAGCAGAGCCTTACCTTAACAAAGAGTTAAAAAGTCAAGTAATAGGCTGGGAAAATAGGCAAACAATGGAAAAAATTCTGATTATAGAAACTTACTTTGGAGACAAGGAGGATCAAAACACACACTTAGATGAAGACAACAAAGTCAAAGTTCCTACATCCAAAGCCTTCAAGAAATATATGGATTGATCTCAGGCCATGGAAAAGCTCAAAAAGGGTTTTGAAAATCAAGTAAGAGAAGTAGAGGAAAAATTGGGAAAAGAAATAAGAGTGATGCAAGAAAATCATGAAAAACAAGTCAGCAACTTGCTAAAGGAGACCCAAAAAAATACTGAAGAAAACAACACCTTAAAAAATAGACTAGACCAAATGGTAAAAGAGGTCCAAAAAGCCAATGAGAAGAAGAATGCCTTAAAAAGTAGAATTGGCCAAATGAAAAAGGAGGTCCAAAAACTCACTGAAGAAAATAATTCCTTAAAAATTAGAATGGAGCAAACAGAAGCTAATGACTTTATGAGAAATCAAGAAATTATAAAACAAAACCAAAAGAATGAAAAAACAGAAGACAATGTGAAATATCTCATTGGAAAAGCAACTGACCTGGAAAATAGATCCAGAAGAGAGAATTTTAAAACTATTGGACTACCTGAAAGCCATAATCAAAAAAAGAACCTAGACATCATCTTTCAAGAAATTGTCAAGGAAAATGGCCCTGATGTTCTAGAACCAGAAGGCAAAATAGAAATTGAAAGAATCCATCAATCACCTCCTGATAGAGTTCCCAAAATGAAAACTCCCAGGAATATTGTAGCCAAATTCTAGAGCCCTCAGGTCAAGGAGAAAATATTGTAAGCAGCTAGAAAGAAGCAATTCAAGTATGGTGGAGCCACAGTCAGAATAAAGAATCAGAGGGCTTGGAATATGATATGCTGGAGGGCAAAGGATCTAGGATTACAACCAAGAATCACCTACCCAGAAAAACAGTATAATCCAAGAGGGGAGGAAATGGATATTCAATGAGATAGAGGAATCTCATTCGTTCTTGAGAAAAGACCAGAGCTAAATAAAAAATTTGACTTTCAAATACAAGACTCAAGAAAAGCATGAAAAGGTAAAAATGAAAGAGAAATTATAAGGAATTTATTAAAGTTAAACTGTTTACATTCCTATATGGAAAGATGATATTTGTAACTCATAAGACCTTTCTCATTATTAGGGTAGTTACAAAGAGTTTTTATAGACAGAGGGCACAAGTGTGAGTTCAATATGAAGGGATATCTAAAAAATAAAATTAAGGAGTAAGAGAGGAATGTAGTGGGAGAAAGAGAAAGGGAGAGGTAGAATGGGGTAAATTATCTCACATAAAAGAAGCAAAAAAAAAAAGCTTTTACAGTGGAGGGGTGGGGGGGGAGGTGAGAGGGAATGAGTGAATCTTACTCTCATCAGAATTGGCTCAAAGGGGGAATAACATACACATTCAATTGGGTATAGAAATCTATCTTAACCTAAAGGAAAGTAGGGAGGAAGGGGATAAGGGTGATAAGGGAAACAAGGAGGAAGGGGAGGTGATAGAAGGGAGGGCAGATTGGCAGAGGGGGTAGTCAGAAGCAAAACACTTTTGAGGAGGGAGGGGTGAAAGGAGAGAGAGAACAGAAAAAAACAGGAGGGGGCAGGATAGAACGCAGGGAAATATAGTTAGTCTTTTACAACATTACTATTATGGAAGTGTTTTGCATGACTACTCATGTATAACCTATATCAAATTGCTTGCCTTCTCAATGGGGCGAGTGTGGGAGGAAGAAAGGGAGAGAATTTGAAACTCAAAGTTTTAAAAAGGAATGTTAAAATTGTTTTTACATATAACTGGGGGAAAATAAAATACTAAATAAAAATTAAAATAAAATAAAATTTGAAAAAACTTTTAAGTCCAGGGCTTTTCCCACCCCACCACAACAACTCCTCTTAAAACAATAGCAACAATAGTAATTCATTTTTCTATAGCCCTTTAAGGTTCACAAAGTGCTTTCTTCACAGCCACCTTGTGAGGCATACAGTTCTGTACACTAAGATGAGTGTTTCAGAAAATGTGTTGAGTCTAAATAATCCAGGTCCAGGACTTTCATTAGAATTTTGGAGGAGGAGCTATTCCGAGGAAGAACAGGATATCTACAAACAGGGAGGAAGAGATAGAGTGATGGAAATGGGATCAAGTCCCTGAAATTTATCTTCAATGTTTCCTCACCCTCTATCTCTTTCCCCAGTTTTCCCCCTTTAATGGTTCCCATCTCATTTAGCATCTTTTGTGCAAATCCTCTCCCCCTCTCAGCCTGCCCTTGGGAGAAGAACTGTTAAAATAATGCACAGTGAAGTGTCACTAACATAAGAAACTTAAAAGTATTTTCCCCTCACAGTGACTGTTGTTATTCAGTCATTTAAGCTACATCCGACTCTTCATGACCCCACTTGGTGTTTTCTTGGCAAAGATGCCGGAGTGGTTGGCCATTTCCTTCTCCAGCTCATTTTACAAATGAGGAAACTGAGGCAAACAGAGTTAAGTGACTTTCCCAGGGTCACACAGCTAGCAAGTGTCTGAGGCTGGATTTGAACTCAGGAAGATGTGTCTTCCTGAGTTCAGTCCTGGCACTCTATCCACTGCACCACCTAGCTGCACCAAACCTTAGCCTCTGATTATCTGTACTTTCCTTAAGCTCTCTTACATTTCCTATCCCATGTTTATATCCATTTTTCTTGAAGTTTCTGGGGCCCAAGTGAGCACCAGAGCTTGATTGTGGTAGAATCTGTTGAGATACAGAGTAGACTCTAACCCTATGACCACCCACCAGGATCCCATAACTGCCTCTTCAGAAAGGAAGTTGAATAGGCCTTTCCCAAAAGGTTTTCTTTAAGCCCAAAGGACCCAACTCACCCGAGGATTTTTTCAAGCTTGGAGACCACAGTATTCACAGTAGTGCCAATCGAATTCCCAACATTTTCTAAGAATGGCTCCAGAATTTTTCCAATGGGAGAGAGCTTCAGTTTTTCCAATTCATCTGTAAGTTCCTGATCAATCACTGCCAATAAAACCAATGAAATAATCAATAAGCATTTATTGAACACCAACTACCTAGCATGTGGGAAGAGGCAAACCAGATATTAAAGAGGGATCAGTGAGGAAATTAGAAGCATGCCACCCTAAAAGACTCAGATTAGAAAAATGGAAAAGATTCTCTGTGTCAGTAGAGGAGAAAGGTAGAGAGATAAGTGTCTCAGAAAATGTATAGAAATTAAAGGCAACTGAAGATGCCTAAAGACCCCAATACTCATACTACTTTGAGCAAAGGAACTGGGATTTGTTAGACTATATTTGGAGCTTGGAGCAGGAGTGTGAGTCATTCCAAATACACGGGCATGCTTGGGCACTTATGTGACACAATGGATAGAGCACAAGGCTTACGGTCAGGAAGACTCATCTTCCTGAGTTCAAATTCAACCTCAGACACCTCTTAGCTGTGTGATTCTGGGCAAGTCACTTAACCTGTCTGCCCCAGTTTCCTCATCTGTAAAATGAACTGGAAAAGGAAATGGCAAATCACTCCAGTATCTTTGCCAAGAAAACCCCAAATGGGGTCACAAAGAATCAGACATGACTGAAATGACTGAACAACAGCAATGCATGGTGAAGTGGAAAGAGAATTAGATCTGGAGGAATCCTCCCTCTGTCACTAATACCTGAATGACCTTGGGCAAGTAACTTTGACTCTCTAGACTTAAATTTGTTGCTGTTCAGTAGTTTTCAGTCATGTCTGACTCTTCATGACCCCATATGGGTTTGGGGTTTTTGTTACTGTTGTTTGGCAAACTTACTGGAATGGTTTGCCATTTCCTTCTCCAGCTCATTTTACAGATGAGGAAAATGAGGCAAACTGGGTTAAGTGATTTGCCCAGGGTCACACAGATAGTCATATTCTGAGCATGGATTTGAATTCAGGGCTTCCTGACTCCAGTCCACTGTGCCACCTAGCTGGGCCAGACTTCAGTTTCCCCATCAACAAAAACATGGAATAGACCAAGTAGCCTCTAAGGTCCCTTTTGGTTTTAAAACTATGATCCTGTGACCAGATGTTTTCCAAGATTCTTATTAACTCTAAATTTTTTGATCTGCCCCTCAGCAGTCAGCTGGTAGAGGACCAAAATGTAAGCTCAACACTTTTTCTGTTTAATCTGCAGTATTAAAATTTTCTCCATCTCATTCTTAAATCTTTATAATAATCAAAACAATCAATCAGGCCCTCATTTTTACAATTTGCAGATTGCTCAGTTGTAAATGCTCACACTGATCATTTAAGAGCTGCCTTTGAGACAATTCTAGCACATTTCTGCCCACATTCCTTCCATTCTAGGATCTGATGAGTCTCCCCTTCTTTTCATCAATCAACAAGCATTTGTTAAGTGCTTACTATGTGTCAGGAACTGTTCTAAGTGCTGGGGACAAAAAGAAAAGCAAAAACAGAATCTGTCCCTCAGGGGGCTCACATTTTAAAGGGAGAGACAATATGAAAATATCTATGTGTGAACAAGACATATACAGAGCAGATGGGAGACAATCACAGAGAGAAGGCACTAGCAGCTGGAGAGAGCAGGAAAGGCCTCCTGCAGAAGATGAGATTTGAGTTAAGTATTGAAGGAAGTCAGGAAGCCAGGAGGCAAAGATTAGGAGGGAGAGCATTCAAGGCATGGGGAACAGTTAATGCAAAGTCATGAAATAAGGAGAGCTACACCTTAGAAAAGTCTAATTGTTGGATGTGCACATAAACAAGCATCACCATTCAGCTGATAGCAACTTCGGGGATTGCAGTCATGGGATGAAATACAGCTGGCCTTGCAGACCTCACCTGTGCCATTAACCACCACTCCTGTTCACTCACCTGGAAGCTTGTCTGTAACCAACTGGGTTTCCTTATTCAGAACAGATTTCAAATCACCCAGAAGAGGACTTAGGGAGTCCAACTGGCAGCAGGAGGGGCCGATGAACAGGCCACACAGTAGGGTGAGTCTCCAAAGGGAAAGCATCTTTAGGCCGATTCCTGCAGGGAGAGGCGACAAATTGTGAGCATCAAAGGACCTAATGAAGGTGAGGCTTTTACCAAGTGGGCATTCATAGGGAGGATTGTCGCCTTCAGAGTGCTTTCCTCTCATTTTTGCTGTTATTTTACGAAGGAACCATGAAAAATAAGCATTTATTAAATACATACTATGTGTCAGAATCTGAACTTGGTCCTAAAGCTACAAAGACAAGAAAGAAATACTTACAAAATCCTAAGTTTAGAGGTAAAAGGAAGCTTAGTTTTCTAAGCCAGCACTCATTTCACAAATAAGGAAACTCAGACCAGGTAAGATTAACAGTCTTTCCCAAAGTCACACAAATAGTAAGTGAAAGATCTAGGATTTGATCCCAGGTCTTTCAACTCCACAACCAATACTCTTTCCATTGTAATATGCCATCTCCCGAAGCAGCAGCAGCATTTATATAGTGCCCTAAGGTTGGCACAGCACTCTACTTAAATCTTTATGATCTCAACAACTGTGAGAGGTAAATGCTAATTATCTACCTTTTACAGATGAGGAAACTGAGGCAGACAAAGGTTAAGTGACTTGCCCCAGGGTCACATAATTAGTAAATATCTGAGACTGGATTTGAACTCAGGATGTTTCTGACTCCATATCTAGCATTTAGTCTACTGCTCCAACCTAACTACTAAGCTGACATTCTGTTAGTGTGTATGTGTGTGTGTGTCTGTGTGTGTGTCTGTGTGTGTGTCTGTGTGTTTGTAGTGTATGTATATGTATATATATAGTTTATGTATATGAACATTTTATATATATATGTATTTGTGTATGCATACACATATATAAATATAAACAAAAACGTAACCAGTAAGAGTCAGAATTTCCTAGAGCTGACAAGTCGTAGATTATTCAGAGATAATCTGGTTCATCTCTGATTTCTCAAATGAGGAAACTGAATCCCTGAAAAGTTAAGCAGATTGCATAAGGTCACACTAGTTGCAAGAAACAGAGTCAACATTCGTACCCAGTTTCTCAGACTTCACATCTAGTGAGTTGAGTGCTACATTCCCACTTTTTTAGTGCTATATTCCCACTTTTTTCTGCAAAGGAGGAATCTTGTCCTCAGAAGGTGCCTTGGACAGTGTCATGCGTTGCATGATCCCAATTATCCCCACTCTTTTGACCCTACAAAGTTTCTTGGCAATCTTTTTGCCCCATACTCACAGGTTTTACCTGGTCCAGTGAGGACACTTGGATCCTGGTTCCTACCCTCTTCTGAGATCTCCTAAAAACCTCTGAGGAGGCAGCTGCTCTTATATAGTGGGAGTATGAGGGGAATGAAGGGCAGTGGCATGCATGACTGGGCCTGGCTCTATGTCTGACCTCAGTAGTCTCCAAAATAAATAATCACCATACACAATAAGTAGTGAGGCATGGGACTTGAATGTTGCTGAGCGTGCCTGGGTTGGAGGTTTCTGCCAAGATCCATGGTACAATGGAAAGAAAAATGGATTTAGAGCCACAGGAGGGAATTTTAAATCTGGTCTCTATCCCTTGCTACCTCTATGACCTTTGGCAAACCACTTAGCTTCATCTTCCTCATCTGTAAAATAAGGGATTTGAACAAGATGGTCTCTAACATCCCTTTCAGCTTGAAATTGATGGTGCTGTGATTAAAGATAAGGATTTCATGTTTTAGTGGGTTTTGAGTGGTTTCTTACTACTTAACAAGGAGCTGATTGTAGCTTGTTGAATAAAAGGGAGGTCAAAAAGTTACTGCACTATAAATAATAGTAGCCACCATTACTATATCATTCAAATGTTTATAATGCATTTTATCCAAGGACAATCTTATGAGATAGGAAAGGCTAATGTTTTTATCCCCATTTTTCACTGGGGACTACATTGCATTTTAAATTAAGGCAAACTGAGCCTGAGAGAAGTTAAGTAATTTGCCCAATCACATATCTAATAAATGTTAAATAGGATTTGAACTCATGGCTTGATTTCAAATGTAGGTTCTTCAATACCATCACTGCTTCTATGTTATCCACTCATTGGCATTTTTTCATTTTTTTAAAAAAATTAAATTTTTTATATTTCAATTTATTACTTATTTGGGTTTTTTTTGGAGGGGAAGGGCTAGGCAATGGGGTTAAGTGACTTGCCCAGGGTCACAAAGCTAGTATTATGTGTCTGAGACCAGATTTGAACTCAGGTGCTCCTGACTCCAGGGCCAGTGCTCTATCCACTGCACCACCTAGCTGCCCTACTATTTGTTTTTAACATTCTTTTCTTTTTAAATTTTAAGTTGCAAATTCTCTCCCTCTCTTTCAACTTCTCCTACGTGCACCAAGAAGGCAATTAATATGATATTGATTATACACATGTATTTATGCAAAATATTTACATATTAGCCATATTTTTCAAAGCAAGAAAAATAAAGTGAGAAAATTATACTTTAATTTGCACTCAGAGTTCATCAGTTCTCTCTCTGGAGATAACGTTTTTTCATCATGAGTCCTTTGGAATTGTCTTGGATCATCGTATTGATCAGAGTAGCCAACTCTTTCACTGCTGATCATCATTACGATATTGCTGTTACTGTGTATGATGAAGTTCTGGTTCTTCTCGTTTTACTTTGCATCAGTTTGTCTAGGTCTTGCCATGTTTTTTTTGAAACCACCCCTCTCATTATTTCTTATAGCACAACAGTATTCTCTCATAAACATATGCCACAACTTGTTTAGCCATTACCAATTGATGACCATCTCCTCAATTTCCTACTCTTTGGCACCACAAAAAGAGATACTATAAATATTTTTGTCCAAACAGGTCCTTTTCTGTTTTCTTTTACTACTTTAGGATATAGACCTAATACTGGTATTGCTGGGTCAAAGAGTATGCAGAGTTTTAGAGCCCTTTGGGCATAGTTCCAAATTATTCCCTAAAATAGTTGGACTAGTTCACTACTCCACTAGCAGTTCATTAGTACACCTATTTTTCGCTCATGTTCTCCAGCATTTGTCATTTCTGATAAGTGAGATGGTACCTCAGAGTTGTCATAATTTGCATTTCTTTAATCAATAGTGATTTAGAGCACTTTTTCATGTGACTATAGATAGCTTTGCTTTCTTCTGAAAACAGCCTGTTTATATCCTTTGACCATTTGGGGTTTTCTTAGCAAAGATACTGGAGTGGTTTGCCATTTCCTTCTCCACCTCATTTTACAGATGAGGAAACTGAGGCTAACAGGATTAAATGACTTTCCCAGAGTCACACAATTAGTTAATATCTGAAGTCATATATGAACTCAGTTCTTTCTGACTCTAAGGCCTGGTACTCTATCCACTGCACCACCTAGCTTCCATTTACACCTCAGAAATCGTCTAATATTCTGTAAAACTTGGATTCAGTTAAAAGGTCACACTTGAGGACCTACAGGGTCACGTGTGGCCTTGAGGCCACAGGTTCCTCTCTGCTCTAAGTAAGTCACTTAACCTCCATCTGACTTAGTTTCCTCATCTGCAAAATAAGGATAATAATAACACCTAATTCCTATGGTTGTTGTAAGGATAAAATGAGATATTTGGAAAGCTCTTTGCAAACCTTAAAATACAATAGAAATGCTAGCTATTATTATTATTATCATCATCATCATCATTATTATTATTAATTAATCCAACCTCTAATGGAACAAGAACTTTGCCTGCAGTACACCCCCAATGTGGTTATCTAGCATCCACTTGAAGACTTATAGTTTGCAGGGAATCCATTCCCCTGTGGCACAGCCCATTCTGTTGAGGGGCAGCTCTGGCTAGTGAGCAGTTTGCCTTTACTTTGACCTCAAGTCTGCCTTTCTACAACTTCTGGAGGCCATTTGTGCCCTGCATCCCAAGCCTGTGAGGGAGGAACACATCCTGAATGTAATATCCCACACATGTAATACCCCAGGCATCTGTGTGATGGGCAGAGGTTTCCACTCTTAAAAGGGTGCCGTGGAGAATGTCACAGATATATTTTCGAGCAAATTTTCTTCCTGCTCACAAGGACTCCATCGTGAACCACATTTAGATCTTCCTTATGAACCAGTGCTATCTCAGAGATAGACTCTCACCTTATAAAGGAAGAAAATCAGGTCCAGAGAGGAAACAAAATTGCCTAAGGTCACACAGTCAGTCAGTATCAGGGCCAGGACTCTATCTCATATCTCCTGACTCATCCTTTTGCTCTCTTTGCACTACCTCTTTATACCACCATCCTGGTGAAGGAATTTGTCCCAGGTCAAGTGAGTGGCAGAGCCCCAAGACCCAGAACTAGGATTCCTGACTCCCAGCCTGTGAAAAGTGGACCAGACTCAAAGTCAGGAGTGACCAGGTCTTATTACCTATGGTCTTGAAATCCCAAGTCTGGGCAAGTGACTTCATCTCTGAGGCTCAGTTTCCACATATGTGAAATGAGGATAATAATACCTGTAACACCAACCTCAGGTTTTTATTGAACAAAACTCTTTGTAGTTACAGAAATGAGAACTGTCAGCATGATTCCAAACAGTAAGATTCCCTACAGGGTTATTCTGGAACACTTAAGATGGAGAAAACCTGAAATCACCCTGGAAAAGAAACAAGCAAAAAAAAAAAAAAGAGATGGGGATGTTTTTGTTAGTCTTCTTACAGAGACAGTATTTACCTTTCATTAAAAAGAGCAGAGCCATGAGGGTCCTTGTTCCTTGGGATGAATACCTCATTGAGCACCTTTAACCAAGCACTAAAGGTCATAGGTTCTCTGGACCCAGCCACCACCCTTGGCAAGTGGAAGGGCTAGCTGGAGGCTGCAGTAGCCACTAATCCTGACCTTTGCAGTTTCATGCTACATTGATCACCTGTGCTCTGAAACCTGAGACAGCTTGATTCTTTCTCAAGCACACTTAGGATTTCAAGGTAGGGACACTACAGCCCACAGGATTAGGTTTGGGAAAGTGGAGACCTTCTTCCTTTTTGCTTTAGTCCTTGACATGAAGGAAATGACTGTTGGGACAGATATGAAATGGACCCTGGAGAAAAGAAACTGCCAACACACACACACACACACACACACACACACACACACACACACACACACACAC
>NW_020954564.1:31223686-31299329 GCF_900497805.2 Vombatus ursinus
CACACACACACACACACACACACACACACACACACACACACACACACCAGTGAGACAGCCTGGCCCAGGCTTTGGGATGGTTTTTACTCAGAGTCTGGCAGCTTGATGTAATAGAAAAAACACTGGATTTTGAGTCAGAAGAATTGCAGTTCAAATCTTGACTCTATCAATTTTTGTAACACATAACCTTTCTGGGCCTCTTTTTTACTCATTCTGAAAATGAGGGTCATCTCTGAAAGCCCTTCTGACTCTCAATCCTATGAACCTCTACTTTATCAGACATGAGAGGGCAAAGAAAAATTCTGAGAAGCACGGGAAAGATACAGCTGAAGGTTGGGGAATAAGAACAAGAGGAAGAGTTTATCAGATATGGTGCAACACAGTGAAAAGATCCTGTCCTTTGGAGTCAGAAGACCTGGGTTCAAGATGCCACCCTGGTACTTATAAGTTGCATGTCCTTGGGTAGGTTACTGAAATTCTTTGGGTCCATAAATTGGAGGGGATGCACTAGAGGGCATTAGGAGTTCCTAAATGTTTTGTGTGTGCCATGGCCCTTTGGCAAGCCTATAGGACCCTTCTCAGAATACAGTTGTTTTTTTTTAAGCATTCGTTTTTATTGCTTTGTAGTTGTTCTTTTACAACATTAAAATCATTGTGAATGTTGTTTTTTTATTTTTATTAATTTATTTTGATTTATCAACAATCACTTCCATAAGCTTTTGAGTTTAAAATTTTTCTCCCTTTCCCTCCACCCCTCCCTCCCCAAGATGGTGTGCAATCTGACATAGGTTTTACATATACATTCATATTAAACATTTTCACATTAGTCATGTTGTAAGGAAGAATTAGAACCAATAGGAGGAACCACAAGAAAGAGGAAACAAAACAAAACAGAAGGAAAAAAATGGCAAATACTATGCTTTGATCTGCATTCAAACTCCATAGTGCTTTCTTTGGATGTGGATAGCATTTTCTATCATGAGACTTTTGGAGATGTCGTAGATCCTTGAATTGCTAAGAAGGGCTAAGTCTATCAAAGTGAGTCATCGCACAATGTGGCTGTTACTTTTTACAGCATTCTCCTGGTTCTGCTCATTTCACTTAGCCTCAATCCATACAAATCTTTCCAGGTTTTTCCGAAGTCTGTTTGCTCATCATTTCTTACAGCACAATACGTTCCATTGGATTCATACACCACAACTTGTTCACCCATTCCCTGATTGATGGGCATCCCCTCAATTTCTAATTCTTTGCCACCACAAAAAGAGCTGCTATAACTATTTTTGTTCATATGGGTCCTTTTCCCATTTTTATGATCTTTTTGGGAGATAGCCCTAGAAGTGCTATTGCTGGGTCAAAGGGTATGCACATTTTTATAGTCTTTTGGGCATAGTTCCAAATTGCTTTCCAAAATGGTTGGATCATTTCACAACTCCACCAACAATGCATTAGTGTTCCAATTTTCCCACATCTTCACATTTATCATTTACTGGTTTTGTCATGTTGGCCAATCTGATACAGAATATAGTTTTTAAATGCATAAAATAAAATACATAGGATTACAAAGGAAACAAAGGATGTATTAAAAAAAAAAAAAAACTCCAGGTTAAGAATTCCTGCACTGAGGAGGCAGAGCCAACATGGTGGAGTAGAGATAGCAACCCAGCCTAACTTTCCCAACATTCCCCTCCAAACACCTTTAAAATAATACTTCAAATCGAATTTTGGAATGATAGAACCAACAAAAGGTTGAGGTGAGACATTTCTCCAGCCTAAGACAATGTAAGAGGATGGCAGGAGCGGTCTGTGACACCAAGGTAGGGGCCAGTCTTGGGCACATGCTACAGCAGCCTAGCAGTGGTTGTTGGAGGTGGCTGCAAGGGCAGCAGCAGCTTCGCGAGCTCTCAGCCCAGAGATGGCAAGAAGGTCAGATAACTGGTCAAAAAGATTACAGGGGACCCCATGCTGGCACTGGATGCAGGATCTGGCACTGTTTGGTAAATCGATTGCTTCCATGCAGTTCTGTGTTGCAGTTCCTAGGTGGAGAGGAGTGCTTGTGGTTGGTCAAAGCAGAGCAGAGACTCCAGTCACAGTTCCAAGGCAGAAAGGAGCATTAGCAACTTGTAGCTGCAGAAGAGCAGGGACCCTGCTCACAGTCCCAGGGCTGAGAGGAGTACTAGCTTTTGTGATTGAAGGGAAGTAAGGGCCCTTCCTGGATTAAGACAAGAACATATACCAGGAAAGCAGTGACTATACCTCTCCCAAGACCACACCAGCTTGGAAACACTGAAAACTTACAGACCCCTAGAACTACTCTGAAAACAGCAGCAAAAAAAAAAAGCCTGAAGCTTGTGTTAGTGATGTCCCAGCCCCAGGCGAGCAGAGTCCAACTTTAACAAGAAGTCTAAAGTCAAGAAATAGGTTGAGAAAATGAACAAACCACAACAACAAAGAATTTGACCATAAAAAGCTACTAAAGTGTCAGGGAAGACCAAGACACAAACTCAGAGGAAGACAACAACGTGAAAACAGCTACAATCAAAGCCTTAAAAAAGAGATGTTAATTGGATACAAACCCAACAAGAATTCCTAGAAGAGTTAAAAAAAAAAAGATGAGTGGTAAAGGAAAAAATTGGGAAAGGAAAAGGGTGATGAAAAAAATTATGAAAAGAGAATTAACAGCTTGGTAAAAGAGGCACAAAAATACTGAAGAAACTAACACCTTAAAAAACAGAATTGGCTTGATAAATGGTTAAAGGATATGAACAGGCAGTTTTTAGACAAAGGCATCTATCTATAGTTATATGAAAAAAATGTTCTAAATGGCTAATGATTAGAGAAATTCAGATTTAAACAACTCCAAGGTACCACCTCATACCTATCAGATTGGTTAACATAACAGAAAAGGAAAGTGATTTAGTACCTTATGATTTCTCTTTCATATTTACATTTTTATATTTCTCTTGAGCCTTTTGTTTGAATGTAAAATTTTCTATTCAAATCTGTTTTTTTTTTATGAGGAATGCTTGAAAGTCCTCAATTTTATTAAATATCTATTTTTTCTCTGAAGCATTATGCTCAGTTTTTCTGGGGAGATAATTCTTGGTTGTAATCTTAGTTCCTTTGACTTCCAAAACATAATATCCCGAGCCCTCCACTTCATTAACATGGAAGCTGCTAAATGTTATGTGATCCTGACTATGGCTCCATGATATTTGAATGGGTTTTTTTTTTTTTCAGCCAAAGACAAGGTTTATTAGAACATCTGTCATATTAGCCAGACTCTTAAAAAATCTGAGCATTTGGCTAGATTTTAAGAATCTGAGCACTTTAATGAAGACAAGATGGACCTTATATACAGAAATTCTGTGGGAGGGATCTAGGAATGGCCAAGTAGTCTGCTGGGACTGTGAGGTAATAGAATGCTAGGGACCTAGACCACTTGGTCAAGGAAGAATGGAGCCTAGCTAGGATTAAGGGTGGGAAATGGCCAGCAGCCATAGGGAGGTAAAACAATGGAGAGCTAGGCTAGGCTAATGGTAACAGAATTGAGAGATTGCAGCCACAATGAAAGGCCAGTTGATGGGATTATAGCCTCAGGCAAACACCAGAGATTTGGTCATGTGGGAAAGTCCAGGGCTTTTCCTTTTTAGGGTTCAGATCACATCCTCATCATTCCCCCTTCAAACAAATGAGACCCAAATTCTTTTGGGGTAAGGGGCGAAGGTCTTAGCTTCTGAAACTGCTTCCTGCTGGCAAGGGACATAGAGCTGTCCCTGCCTCAAGGTGATCCCAAAGAAGAGATCCACTGGAACAGACCACAGGCTGCATCCAGGGTACAATGTGGGGACATTGGCTGGTACCTGCTGTTTGCTAGCTGAATGGTCTGTAGTCTAGAAGACACAAATCTGACAAAAAAGACTGCAAGGCCAGATGTGACAGGATAAAACATCCTTAGCTCTGTTTGGATTTCAGATAATTCAGTTTTGCAACCATGCAGTATCAAATCCATCTCATAGCCAGATTCAGGAATAGGTGGGTAACATTCCTTTTCAAAGGAACATGTTGGGGAAACTGAGCCAGGAGGATCCCATCTTAGACTGAGGCCAAAATTGTCCTCTCAGCTTTTCCCAATGCTGACTTCCCACTAGTATCACATTCTCTCTGAGAATCTTATGGCATTTCTCTCAGATGGTGGATTATTGATTATCTATGGATTATTATGATCCATCAGAGAACTCAAAATAAAATCTTATGAGCTTTTACCTCAAACAGCAAGTTTCACTAAATCACAGCATGGAAAAAACTTTTCCAGGATTTACATATCAAATTTAGATTTGTCCTGGTGTAAAAAGTCAATCATTAGAGATTATTTCTGTATACTTGCAAATTCTCAGCAAGACAAAACCCAAACAAGCTTTTTGGCCAGTTTACACATTAAAACAATAACAACAACAGCCAAATTATTTTAGTGGTAACTAAATTATAAAAAGTTTCTTGACATAACTGATACAAAAAGTTCACCAATTTGAAACTTGAAACAAACCCATTACCAGTCAGGTGACTTCAGTTTTGTTAAATGCATTTCTAAATTACTTTACACAGAGAATCAATATCTCATTAACAGTTAAAACTACAACTTTAAAAGAGCATGCTTACCCAAGTTTGGAGGATAGCTTCTTTACCTTGAGCAGGATGTGCTGAAACTGGGCATGCTTCCAGGCAAAGGTTGCCCTAGGGCCCAAGGCCATTTCCAGTGGGGCCCATGCTGTAGAGGGCAAATTTAGAGGTGGGGAGAGGGGATAAGTAAGGGGGAGTAAGTAAGCCTCAGGGAACCAAAAAGCAACTGCAGTTTTCCCCAATTCCCTAGCACTGAGAGAATTGACGGAATTGGGCATAAACTTCCAGATAGGGCATCCGTCCTTGTCCTCTATGCTGTGGAAGGTATACCCAGGTCCATGTCCTTGAATTGAACTAGTGGACCAAGAGACTGAGAGTGACAGGCCAAGTACAAGATACCTCATAGCTGTCTACCCAAAAAGCACCTCCAAGCCTTCCTAGGTGCTTGGAGAGGACCCCAACTGCAGGGCAAGAAAGAAGGGGGGAGGCTTACATATCTCCCAGTCTTGGCTGGAGAAGAACTTGGGGTTAGGCAGTATCCCTGTATGAGTCACCAAAATGTTGAGGTTTAGGAGTGCTGGGACCCTAAAGTCACAATACATGGGTCCTGCCCAAAAGAATTCGATCCAAGCTTTCTTTCAGCCAAAGACAAAGTTAATATAATATCCATCATATTAGCCAGACTCCTAAAAAATTTGAGCATTTGGCTAGATTTTAAGAATCTGAACCTTTAATGGGTTCTTTCTAGCTGCTTGCAATATTTTCTCCTTGACCTAAAATCTCTGGAATGTGGCTATAATATTCCTGGGAGTTTTCATTTTGTGATCTCTTTCAGGAGGTGATCAGTGGATTCTTTCCATTTCTATTCTTCCTTCTGGTTCTAGGATATTGGGGCAGTTTTCCTTGATAATTTCTTGAAATAGCATGCCCAGACTACTTTTGATCATGGCTTTCAAATAGTCCACTAATTCTTAAATTATCTCTCCTTAACCTCATTTCCAGTTCAGTGTTTTTCTGATGAGATACTTCACACTTTCTTCTCTTTTCTCCTTCATTCTTTTGACTTTGTTACTGTTTCTTGATATCTCAAAGAATCATTAGCTTCCACTTTCCCGACTTATTCAGCCATTCCTCAATTGATAGTCATCTCCTCAAATTCCAATTCTTTGCCACCACAAAACAATTTTGTGCAAATAGGACCTTTTCCCTTAAAAACAAAAAGTATCTTTGGGATACAGTCCTAGTAATGGTATTGATGGATCAAAGAGTATGCACAGCTCTGTAGCCTTTTGGGCATATTTCCAAATTGCTCTCCAGAATGGTTGGCTCAATTCACAACTCCACCAATAGTATATTAGTATCCCAATTTTCACACACACCCTCCAACATTTATCATTTTTCTTTTCTGGCATATTAGCCAATCTCATCGGTATGAGGTAGTATCTCAGAGTTATTTCACTTTGCATTTCTTTAATCAGTAATTATTTAGAGCATTTCTCACATGACAGATAGATTTAATTTCTTCATCTGAAAACTGCCTATTCATATTCTTTGACCATTTAGACCAGCACTTCTTAAACTGTGGGTCAGGTCATAACCCACAGTCTAAGAAGCACTGAAGGAGTAACAAGTAGAAAAAGTTTAAGAAACCCTTATTTAGTTGATCAGTCCTTGATGAAGACACCCCGCAAGGGGACCATAGATAAGCAAACCCAAGCCTTAGTTCAGGCTCAGTAATCTCAAGGACATCCCCCAAGCAAAGAAGTCTCTGTAAAAGAATTAATGAAAGACAAAAGAACATGTACTTGAAATAAGAAAAGATATTGTTAAACTATGCACATATATTATCATTCTTTCTCAGTCTGTGACTGGTTTATGTGTCATGACTCAATGAAAAATCAGGTTCAGATCCAGTCTTGGGTTCAAACAGGACCTTAGGTTCACAGATTAGTCTGCAGCTAGGTGCATTTATTAGTCTGGGACTAGTGTCAGAGGCTTTCTACAGGATTAAGGATATATCTGGGGCTGGGCCGGAACCAGAGTTCAGTCTGACCAGAGTCAGGGCTAAGTCTGAGATCAGGGTGAGGTTTCAGTCTAGACCAGGGGTGAGGAACCTGCAACCTCAAGGCCACACATTGCCCTCTAGGTCCTCATGTGCAGCCCTTTGACTGAATCCAATCACTGTGAAGTTTAGATTCAGTCAAAGAGCTGCACTTGAGGACCTAAAGGGCCACATGTGACCTCAAGGCCACCAGTTTCCCACCCCTGATCTAGACCTAAGATCAGGACTCATTCTGTAGCTGTGTAACAGACATTAACACATTCATGTGGGGATAGAATCTTGGCCTTGTTAACTTTAACCAGAAATCCAATCAACTCTGACCATCACTGTAATAGAAGACATTCTCTGTAACCTCTTGACGTGAGGAACCTTTTTCATGCTTAAGGATTTGGAAAGAAAGTGAAGCACTCTTACTCATTAAAGGAGATGGAATCTCCTCAATCTTCCTTAGAGCCAATCTACATGTTAATATCTAGGTGGACCCCTTTTTGAAGTTTAGCTAGGAGAAAATGAAAAGAGAAGGTCTAATCATCTGAAATCAGAAGAAATTGAATTAGCAAGTTATACCTCAGAACTACAGTAGCCTGGGAGGTGGAGCCAATTTGGCAGAGTGAAAGCAGTGACTTGCTTAAGCTCTCCCCCAAACCCCTCCAAATAAAAAAAAGACTGTAAACAAATTCTAAAGCAGCAGAACCCTCAAAAAGACATAGTGAAACAAATTTCCAGCCCAAGGCAACCTGGATGGTTGATCAGAAAGGTAAATCCCACTGGGTGGGGAGAGGAGTGCAGTGTGGGGTGAGTGCACAGGCCACAGTGACCCTGGAGCAGGCCTCAGAGGGCTGGTTCAGGGCAGCTGTGGCAGTTTCCAGACTTCTCAACCCATGAACGCCAAAGACAACTTTGAAGGTCAGTGGGAAAAGTCTGTGACTGTGGTGAGAGACCAGTTAGGTCTCAGCCACAAGTCCTGAGTGTAGCCTGGGGTGGCGGTTGCCTCCTGAGCTTCTGGCCCACAAACTGAAGGGGAATTGAGTGGCTGATCAGAGGGGATTGCAGCTCTTTGCCAGTGCTGAGGCAGGAATCTTTTGCTTTGCCTGTGCTTGGATCTGGGTCACATTTATGAGGGGCGGTCCTGGGACAAGGAGGAGTGCTGGCATGGTTGAGCTTGTTGTGGCAGTGGAGAGGAAACACCTCGCCCCTTACCATACCACCTTGGAAGAACTGAAAATTTACAGGTCCCTAGAAGTAGCTCTGAAAACAGCTATACAAACCCCCAAAGCTTGAGACAGTACATTCTCCACACTGCAAGCAGACCCCTACCTTAACAAAGAGTTTAAAACTCAAGTAATTGGCCAGGATCATGAGTAAGCAGCACAAAAAGAGTCAGACTATATTATCTTACTTTGGTGACAAAGAAGATCAAAACATACAACCAGAAGAAGACAACAAAGTCAAAGCTCCTACAACCAAAGCCTCTAAGAAAAATATGAATCAGTCCCAGGCCTTGGAAGAGCTCAAAAGGGATTTTGAGAAGCAAGTAAGTAGAAGAAAAACTGGGAAGAGAATTGAGAGTGATGCAAGAAAATCATGAAAAACAAGTCAACAGCTTGCTAAAGGAGACCCAAAAAAATACCTAAGGAAATAACACCTTAAAAAATAGCCTAACCCAAATGGCAAAAGAGGTCCAAAAAGCCAATGAGGAGAAGAATGCCCTCAAAAGCAAAATTGGCCAAATGGAAAAGGAAGTCCAAAAGATTACTGAAGAAAATACTTCCTTAAAAATTAGAATAGAGCAATTTGAAGCTAGTGACTTTATGAGAAATCAAGACACTGTAAAACAAATGCAAAAGAATGAAAAAACAAAAAACAATATGAAATATCTCATTGGAAAAACAACTGACCTGGAAAATAGATCCAGGAGAGAGAATTTTAAAATTATTGGGCTACCTGAAAGCCATGATCAAAAAAAGAGCATAGACATCATCTTTCAAGAAATTATGAAGGAAAACTGTCCTGATATTTTAGAACCAGAGGGCAAAATAGAAATTGAAAGAATCCACCAATCTCCTCCTGAAAGAGATCCCCAAAGGAAAACTCCTAGGAATATTGTAGCCAAATTCCAGAGTTCCCAGGTCAAGGAGAAAATATTACAAGCAGCCAGAAAGAAACAATTCAAGTATTGTGGAAACACAATCAGGATAACACAAGATTTAGCAACGTCTACATTAAGGGACCACAGGGCATGGAATATAATGTTCTGAAGGGCAAAGGACATAGGATTACAACCAAGAATCACTTACCCAGCAAAACTGAGTTTAATTCTTCAGGGGAAAAAATGGTCGTTCAGTGAAATAGAGGACATTCAAGCATTCTTGATGAAAAGACCAGAGCTGAATAGTAAATTTGACTTTCCAATACAAGACTCAAGTGGAATATGAAGAGGTAAACAGGAAAGAGAAATCATAAGAGACTTATTAAGGTTGAACTGTTTATATTCCTGCATGGAAAGATGGTATTTGTAACTCATGAGACCTTTGTCAGTATTAGGGTACTTGGAGGGAAAAAAATTATATGTATGTATGTATGTATAGATAGACAGATAGATAGATAGCTAGATAGAGGGCACAGGGTGAGTTGAAGATGAAGGGGTCATATCTGGAGAATAAAATTAAGGGGTGAGAGAGGATTATACTGAGAGAAGGAGAAAGGGAGACGTAGAATGGGGTAAATTATCTCACATAAAACAGACAAGAAAAGGCTTTTACAGTGGAGGGGAAATGGGGGGAAGGTGAGAGGGAATGAGTGAATCTTATTCTTATAGGATTTGGCTTAAGGAGAGAATAACATACACACTCTATTAGGTATGGAAATCTATCTTACCCTACAGAAAATAGGGAGGGAAGGGGACAAGAGAGTAGGGGGATGATAGAGAGGAAGGCAGATTGGGAAAGGGGGTAATCAGAAGCAAATATTTCTGAGGAGGGACAGGATCAAAAGAAAGAATAGAATAAATGGGGGGGCAGAATAGGATTAAGGGAAATAGAGTTAGTTTTTCACAGCATGTCTACTATGGAAGTGTTTTGCATAACTGCACATGTATAGCCTATATTAAATTGCTTGCCTTTTCAATAAGGGTGGGTGGAGAGGGAGGGAGGGAGAAAATTTGGAATCCAAAGTTTTAAAAACATATGTTTTTTAAAAAAATGCTTTCACATGCAACTGGGAAATAAAAAATACAGGAAATGGGGTACAGAAATCTATCCTGCCCTACAGGAAAATAGAAGGGGAAAGGGATAAGAGAAAGGGGAAAGAAATAGAAGGGAAAGCAGACTAGGGGAAGGGGTATTCAGAATGCATGCCATCTTGGGGTTGGGGGAGGGGAGAGATGGGGTGAAAATTTGGAACTCAAAATCTTCTGGAAGTAAATGTTGAAAACTAAAAATAAATAAATTTATTAATTAAATAAATAAATAAATAAAGTACAATTGGCTAAATGGGAAAAACGTACACTTAAGAAAACAACTCCTTAAAAAGTAGAATTGGCCAAAAGGAAAAAAAAAAGTACACTTGAGAAAACAACTTCTTAAAAAGTAGAATTGGCCAAATGGAAAAGGAGGCACAAAAACTCACTGAAGAGAACTCCTTAAAAAATAAAATGAGCCAACTGGAAAAGGAAGTACAAAATCTAATAGAAGAAAAGAATTCATTAAGAATTACAATTGGGCAAGTGAAAGCTAATGATTCTATGACAGAGCAAGAATCAGTCAAACAGAAACAAAAGAATGAAAAAATAGAAGAAAACATAAAATACCTCATTGGTAAAACATTGGTATGATATGCAAAACAGATCCAGGAGAGATAGTTTAAAAATTATTGGTTTACCTGAAAATCATAATGAAAAAAAAGAATCTGGACAGCATCTTTCAGAAAATCATCAAAGAAAACTTCCATGAGGTATTAAAAACAGAGGATAAAATAGTCATCAAAAGAATTCACTGATCATCCCCTGAAAGAGATCCCAAATTGAAAATGTCAAGGAATATCATGGCCAGATTCCAAAGTTACCCAATCAAAAAAAAAAAAAAATACTGCAAGCAGTCAGAAAGAAACAATTCAAATATCATGGAACCACAGTCAGGATTACACAGGGCCTTGCAGCTTCTACATTAAAAGATCAGAGGGCATGGAATACACTATTCCATAAGGCAAAGGAGCTTGGATTACAACCAAGGATCAACTACCCAGTGAAATTGAGCACAATCTTGCAGGGGAGGAGACGGACATTCAATGAAATAGGGGAACAGACCAGAGCTCAACAGAAAATTTGAACCTCAAGTATAAGACTCAGGAGAGGCATAAAAAGGTAAATAGGAAAGGAAAAAACCAACAACATGTTATTAATAAGAGCAAATTGTTTACATCATTCCTGAAGAAAAGACCAGAGCTCAACAGAAAATTTGATCTTCAAGTACAAGGCTCAGGAGAGGCATAAAAAGGTAAACAGGAAAGGAAAAAATCAACAACATGTTATTAATAAAAACAAATTTTTACATCCCTACAAGGGAAGATGACACTTGTAATGCTTGAGAACTGTATTGTTATTATGACATTTAACATTTATTATGACATAAACAGAGGGTGTGGTTATAAGTTGACTTTGATGTTATGATAAAAAAAATCTAAGTGGTGAAAAGGAATTGTACTGGGCGAAAAGGAAAGGAGAAGGCATTACAAGGGTAAATTACATTGCATGAAAAGGCATAAAAACCTATTACAGTAGAGGGAAAGAAGGGAGGGAGATGAGCATTGTTTGAACTTTACTGTCATCAGATCTGATTCAAAGAGAGAATAACAAAATCAGTTAGGTATAGAAATCTTACCCTATAGGAAGTAGGAGAGTGAAGGGAAAAGAAAAGGGAAGGGTGAATAGAAGGGAGGGAAGAAGTAGAAAGGGGAAGAAAATGGACGGGGCTAATGGAAGAGAGGGCAGACTAAGGGAGGTGGTGGTCGAAAGCAAAACTCTGGTGAGGAGGGAAAGGGAGAAAGGAGAGAGAAAAGCATAAATGGGAGAAAATAGGATGGAGAGAAAGACACAGATAGTAATCATAACTGTGAATGTGAATGGGATGAACTCTCTTATAAAATAGAAATGGATAGCAGAGACTTTTTTTAAAAAGTTGATATATTGTTTACAAGAAACACATTTGAAGCAGAGGAATACCCACAGAGTAAAGGTAAAAGGGTGGGGCAGAATATATTATGCTTCAGCTGAAGTAAAAAAAAAAAAGTAGAGTTAGCAATCCTGATCTCAGACAAAGCAAAGCAAAAATCTTATCAAAAGAGATATGGAAGGAAACTACATCTTGCTGAAAGGCACCATAAACAATGAAAGTAATATCATTACTAAACGTGTATGCACTAAGTGGTATAGCATCCAAATTCTTAGAGAAGTTAAGGGAGTTACAGGAAGAAATAGAAAGCAAAACTATAGTAATAGGGGACCTCAGCCTCCCCCTCTCACAACTAGATAAATTTAACCACAAAATAAACAAGAAAGAAGTTAAGGAGATGAATAGAATTTAAGAAAAATTAGATATGATTGACCTCTGGAGAAAATTGAATGGGGATAGAAAGAAATATACCTTTTTCTCAGCAGTAGAATCATTTCCAGTAAAATCAGGGGTGAAACAAGGATGTCCATTATCACTAGTGTTACTAATATCATACTAGAAATGTTAACTTTAGCCATAAGATAAGAAAAAGAAATTGAAGGAATTAGAATAGGCAATGAAGAAACAAAGCTATCACTCATTGCAGATGATATGATGATGAATCCTAGAGAATCAAGTAAAAAAACTACTTGAAATAATAAACAACTTTAGCAAAGTTGCAGGCTATAAAATAAACCCACATAAATTGTTGGCATTTCTATATATTACCAACAAAGCCCAACAGATAGAAAGAGAAATTCCATTTAAAGTTACTGTAGACATTATAAAATATTTAGGAGTCTACCTGCTGAAACAAACCCAGGAACTATATGAACACAATTACAAAACATTTTTCACACAAATAAAGTCAGATCTAAATAATTGGAAAAACATCAGTTGCTTATAAGTAGGCCAAGCTAATATAATAAAAATGACAATTCTACCTAAATTAATTTATTTATTCAGTGCCATACCAAGCAAACTACCAAAAAATTAGTTTATAGAGTTAGAAAAAACAATAACAACATTCATCTAGAAGAAAAAAAGGTCCCGAATATCAAGGGAACTAATGAAAAGAAATGCAAGGGAAGGTGGCCTAGCTGTACCAGATCTTAAATTGTATTATAAAGCAGCAATCATCAAAACTACTTGGTTCTGGCTAAGAAATAGAGTGGTAGATCAATGGAATGAATAGGTTGGGTGTGCAAGACACAACAGTCAATGACTATAGTAATCTACTATTTGATAAATCCAAGGACTCTAGCTTCTGGGATAAGAACTCACTATTTAACAAAAACTGCTGGGAAAACTGGCAAAAAGTATGGCAGAAACTAGGCATAGACCAACATTTTACACCCTATACCAAAATAAAGTCAAAATGGGTGCATAATTTAGATATAAAGACTTATACTATAAGCAAACTAGGAGAGCAAGGAGTAGTTTCCCTATGAGATCTGTGATGAAGGGAAGAATTTATGACCAAACAAGAGATAGAGAACATTATGAAATGCAAAATGGATGGTTTTGATTACATTAAATTGAAAAGTTTTTGCACAAAGCCAATGCAACCAAAATTAGAAGGGAAGCAGAAAGCTGGGGAACAGTTTTTATAGCCGGTGTCTCTGATAAAGCCCTAATTTCTAAAATATATAGAGAACTAAGGTGAATTTATAAGAATATAAGTCATTCCCCAATTGATAAATGGTCAAATGATACGAACACACAGTTTTCAGAGGAAGAAATTAAAGCCATCTATAGTCATATGGAAAAATGTTCTAAATCACTATTTATTAGAGAAATGACTCTGAGGTACCACATCACACCTATCAGATTGTTTACATGAAAAAATCAGAAAATGTTATATGTTAGAGAAGATGTGGTAAAATTGTAACACTAATGCATTGTTGGTGGAGTTGTACTGATCCAGCCATTCTGGAGAGCAATTTGGAACTATGCCCAAAGGGCTATAAAATTGTGCATACCCTTTGACCCCAGACCCACTTCTAGGTCTGCATCCCAGAGAGATCATAAAAACAGGAAAAGGACCCACATGTATAACCATGTTTATAGCAGCTCTTTGTGTGGCAAAGAATTGGAAATTGGAAATTGAGGGGATGTCCATCAATTGGGGAATGGCTGAACAAGTTGTGGTATGTGAATGTAATGGAATACTATTATGCTATAAGAAATGATGAGCAGTCAGACTTCAGAAAAATCTGGAAAGACTTGTATGAACTGATGCTGAGTAAAATGAGCAGAACCAGGAGAACATTTTACATAGTAACTGCCACATTGGGCAACTTTGATAGACTGAGCTCTTCTCAGCAATGCAAGGCTCTAAGACAACTCCAAAAGACTCATGATGGAAAATGCTAGCTACATCCAGAAAAAGAACCATGGAGTCTGAATGCAGATGAAAGCATACTATTTGCTCTCCTTTTCTTTTGTTGTTTTGTTTTATTTCTTCTTTCTCATGGTTCCTCCCGTTAGTTCTAATTCTTCTATACATCATGACTAATGTGAAAATATGCTTAATATGAATGTATAAGTAGAGCCTATATCAGATTATATGCTGTCTTGGGGAGGGGGAGGAGAAAGAGGAGAGAATATTTAAAACTCAAAATCTTATGGAAGTGAATGCTGAAAACTAAAAATAAATAAATTCTTTAAAAAAAAAAGAAAGTTTCTAAACATCTCTCATCTTCAAAGGGGCATATTTCCCTAGTAAGCCACTATCCTTCTCCATCAACTTCACCACCCAATGCAAAGTAGTCAGTCCACAAAGCTACCTTGGTCTGCTCTCTTGAGAGTATGCAGGACTTCACCTTCAGCACTAGGTGGCACAATTCTCAAGGTAGTAAAGTTTCCAGCTATCTCTAAAATACCAAAAAAGGACAAGAAGATGAACTGCTGACTCCTTCATGGTCACCAGAACGTGAGGAGCAGTTGATGTGACCTTTATGGGATAATTTTCTTGCTCTGTTTATCACTGAGTGCTTGGAGATCCTTGGCTTGATGCTCTAAGCTGCATACCACCACTTCCAACCCACCTCCCTAACAATCTATCACAAGGAGCAGGGAAGGAGGGCACTTCCAGAATAATTCAGTCTCTCTATGGACACACTAATGGACATGGCCTGCATCCTTCCGTAGCTCCCTTCCCCTATCTTTGGGTCATCTCTTCAAGCAACAGAACTAGAAGGAGTTCAGAACCATCCCAGCTAAGCTCTATGAGATGGAATTTGATCTTACAGCTTTTCATCACTGATCTCTTCTGCTGGATTTTCACGAGTGATAGACTGTAGGTCCCAGCTTATTCAGTGTCCCCATATGCTGCCCCATTCACGTAGGTCTCCATATCACGCACTAATTCAGGCACTCCTTCACTTCACCTTTCCCAACACAATACTTTCATCCCAAATTTCCCATACCGTTGACTCCTTCCCCCATTCTTACAGAATATACTCTCAGGGAAATCATCCTTACACCAAGTCACTCACCAAGTGTTATCTTCAACACTCTCTCACAGATTTCCTCACACTCCTTCTATAATTACTCATCCTTTCTCAACACAAATGATATCTAGAAAGTCATCCATGCTCCCACAATCACCAAGACTAGCGTGGTCTCTAGCTGCTTGTGACCAAAGCCGGCACTGAGGTTACGTAATTGCAAGCACCTATAATTGTAGAATATGTCTGCTCTTCTTTTTTTCTCTAGGCCTCACAATTTCTAATAGGATAGACTTTTAAGGATTATGTATCCCAATCCTTTCATTTTACAGATGGTAAAATTGAGACCAAGGGAACTAAAATGTAATTGTCTTTAAATATCAAAAGGGAAGACTTGGGAAGGACTTGATTGTGATATTCAAGTATCTAAAGGGCTATCACAGAGAAGAAGGATCCAACTTGCTCAGCTTGGCCCCAGAGTAGACTTGGAATTTATAAAAGGAAAAAATACTGATAATTAAAACTATCTAGCAATAGAAAGGCCCCCTTAGAAGCAGTGAGTTCCCTGTGATCAAAGATTGTCAAGCAGAGGTTGAATGAATGTGGGAAGCAGTAGAGGGGATTTCCTACTGAAGGGAAGAATAGACAAGATGGCAGTTGAGATCCCTTCAATCTTAGAGGTTGTAATTCTATGTCAGTGGCAGAGAAAAGAGAAAGGCTTAGATGCTTGACTCCCAAGACTATGCTGCTTTCATAGTACCATACTGACTTCATTGAAAGTTCTCATCACAGGGGGAAACTCTTTTTAAAATAACAGATTAAGCCAGGCATGATGTCCCACACCTATAATGCTAGCTACCAAGGAGACAGAGGCTGGTAGATTGCTTCACTCTGGAGTTCTGTATTGTAGTAGGACTAAAGTTTAACACTAATATACTCCTAATGACATGACTGAAATGCCTCAGCAACAAAATTCCTGATGAGCCCCCAGCAATAGAGGAGAAGGGTGTACCAGGTTACACAAGAGGGATGAACCAGCCCAAGTCAGAAACATAGCAGGCCAAAAGTTCTTATGCTGATCAGAATGGGAACAGGCCTGTGAGTAGCCTCTGCACTTCTAACTTGAGTGAAATAAAGGAATGGATAGAAGGAAGGAAAGAAGGAAAGAAGGAAGGAAGGAAGGAAAGAAGGAAGGAAGGAAGGAAAGAAGGAAGGAAGGGAGGAAGGGAGGGAGGGAGGAAGGAAGGAAGGGAGGAAGGAAGGAAGGGAGGAAGGGAGGAAAGAAGGGAGGGAGGGAGGAAGGAAGAAGGAAGGAAGGAAGGAAGGAAGGAAGGGAGGGAGGGAGGAGGGGGAGAGAGATACAGAGGAGACAGAGACACAGAGAGGGAGATGGGGAGGGAGAGGGAAGGAGAGGGAGAGGGCTGGCCTCTCTTTACATTTGATTTCTAGGAGCAGGTGGCTCACTATCTCATAAGGTAACCATTTTGTTGTAGTATAGCTCTGAGTGTAGGAGCAGCTAGGTGGCACAGTGGATAGAGTGCTGGGCCTGGAATCAGGAAGATTGAGTTCAAATCTGGCCTCAAATACTTAATAGCTATGTAAGCCTATACATGTCATCTAACCCTGTTTGCTTCAGTTTCCTCATCTGTAAAATGAGCTAGAGAAGGAAATGGTAAACCACTCCAGGATCTTTGCCATCAAAATCCCAAATGAGGTCATGAAGAGTTGGATACAACTGAAACAACAAAAACAAAGCAAAGCTCTGATTGTTAAAAAGTTCTTCTTCCTCCTGCCTGGGAGAAAAGAGAACTTGATGTTACAGAGAGTGAAGAATGAGGACTATACCTGGAAGGAGCCAGTTAATGAAACTGGCTGGGAAAGATTTGTCCTGAAAAAGAAAAACACAAAGTAAGAAAAAGAGATCTTATGGCTCAGTGCCATGATGGCAGCCTGGCTTCCTTGCCACCTAACCTCAGAATTCCATATTCTCAACCTCACCACCTCTAAGAAGCATTCCAAGACAAGCCCTGCTCCTCTCTGCCTCCTTTTCTTTGAGCCCTCTAAGCATCCACATGTTCACTGTGTACTGTCACACATTTTACTGCTTGTTCTCTAGCAGTGATTGGCAGTAGTAATAGTAGTAGTAATAGTAGTGTAGTAATTGTAATTGACTAGTAGTAGTAGTAATAGTAATAGTAGTGGTATTAGTAGTAGTACTAGCAGTAGTTATTGTTGTAATAGTAGTAGTAATAGTAGGACGCAGTAGTAATAAACTAGTAGTAGTAGCACTAGTAGCAATAGTGGTACTAACAACAACAATAACAACACCTCCTCTTTCAGTAGCATTTCAAGGTTTATAAAGCATTCCCCTCACAACAAACTTGTGGGGTAGATAGTATGAGTAGTAGTATAGCAATTTTATAGATGAGAACACTGAAGTCCAAAGAGGTTGCATGACTTGCCCACAGCCACACAGCTAGTATTAAAGCCAGCAGTCAAACCCAGGTCCAATGGACTTGGATTCAGGAAGACTTGAGCTCAAATCCTGCCTCAGTCATTTACTAGCTGTGTGGCCCTGGGCAAGTTACTTAACCTCTATTATTATTATCTATTATTAACCTATATTTACCTCAGTTTCTTCATCTGTAAAATGGGGATAAGAATAGTACCTACCTCTCAGGTAGGTTGGTTTTGAAGATCAAAGGAAATAACATGTAAAGCGTTTTGCAATAGACACTGTGACATAAGTACCTGCTACTGTTGTTATTGTTGTTCCATAGCTGTTTCTTCTTTCCACCTCCCCTAAAGTACCTAGTTATAGTGAGCATCCCACATAGGGTTTTAAGCTATTTCACCATATTCACCCATTAAATCACCACAATAGTCCTATGAGGGAGGTAAGGCAAGAATTATTATCTTCATTTTTTGAAGAGGGGAACTGAGACCCAGAATGAAAAATGGGCTTGCCTGAGGCCATACTCTATCCATAACAGAGATAGTATTCAAGCCCAGGACTTCCGACTCCTCAACCAAAGCTCCTTCTGCTATATCTGGCCTTAGAGCTCTTTCAGTCCATGTCCTTTGCTTCTCATACATTCCTTATGTGAGAAATATGAAGCCCAGAAGAAGACATGACTAGTCCAAGATCAGGAAAGAGTATATGCAAGAACCGAGACTGGAACCTAGCCTCCTGAGTTTCAGGTTGGGGTTCTTTGCAGTGCCCCACATTGCTTCCTATATCTGATTCTACAGAAATGATTGCTTGACTGTCTGACAAAAGAGATGTAGGGAAATATGTGTCATGGTCAGAATGAAAGGATATAAAGGAACCTAATAAACAGTGCCTTAAAGTTGACCTTACCTTAAAGTCTAGGTTATAGGAATATCTGGTTGATAAGGGTATCTTGGTGAGAGCAGAATGAAGTTTTCCAAGCAAGTCAGTGGAGTATACATCTGAATGGAAGGAGCAAGAGAAACCAGGTTAGGAGCAGAAACCAAGCCTCCAATCAATACTGGCTCATGAACAGGCCAGCTACCCATTATGTTGCAGCCCCTGATGTGGCTTAACATCTCTAAGTCCTGAATTTGAAGTAAAAGGATCTGGGTTTGAATCCTTGTTCCACACTTATTTTGTTGTGTGACCTTGGGCAAGTCCCTTCCCTTATCTGGGCTGCCTTTTGCTCCTCTGTATAATAAGATGACTTAATTAGATGACTCTAAGTCAGTCAGTCAATCAACAGTCAGTCAATTTAAAGTGCTTAAAATGTGTCAAACTGTGTTTCATAAGATCATAGATTTAGAACTGGAAGGGATTTTAGAGGCCAACAGGTACAAAACCTCTTATTTTCCAGATAAGGAAACTAGGGCACAGAGATGTTAAGTCACACACCCAGGATCACATAGCTAGTATCAAATGCAGGACTGAAACTCAGGTCTTCTTGGCTCCAGGTACAACTCTAATCACTATGCCACTTAGCTGTGCTAATCTCTAGGGATGCAAAGGGGAAAAAAAATCCCTCCCTTCAAGGAGTTCACATGCTAATGGAGGAGGGGGTAGAGAGAGAAAGTAAATAGCTATATAAATAGAAAATGTACTGAGATTAGGTAGCAGGTAATCTGGAAGGAAGGTACTAGCAACTGGCAAGACCAGGAAAGGCCAAGAAAGCAGTGACCATAGCTTTCCCAGGATCACACCACCTTGGAAACACCAAAAACTTGCAGACCTTCAGAACTTGCTCTAATAACAGCAGCATAAAAAAAGGCTGAAGCTTGGGACAGTACCTCCCCACACCTAGGTGAGCAGAGCCCAACTTTAACACAAAGTCAGAAAATAGACTGGAAAATGAGCAAAAAAAAAAAAAAAAAAAGAACTTGACCATAAAAATCTGCTATGGTGCCAGGGATGACCAAGATACAAATTCAGAAGGAGACAATAACATGAAAATTGCTACAAGCAAAGCCTCAAAAGAAAATGTTAATTGGACCTTAACCCTACAAGAATTCCTAGAAGATTTAAACATAGAGAGGAGAGTGAAAAAAGAAAAATTGGGAAAATAAAGTGTTGGAAGAAAATTATGAAAAGAAAACAAGTTGGTAAAAGAGGCACAAAAATACTAAAGAAAATAACACCTTAAAAAACAGAATTAACCTAATGGTAAAAAGGCACAAAAATTCACAGAAGAAAAGAAAGTCTTTAAAAAAGCAAAATATGGGGGCAGCTAGGTGGTACAGTGGATAGAGCACCAGCCTTGCATTCAGGAGGACCTGAATTCAAATCCAGCCTCAGACACATAACACTTACTAGCTGTGTGACCCTGGGCAAGTCACTTAACCCCATTTCCTAGCCCCCTCCAAAAAAAAGCAAAATAGGCCAAATGGAAAAGGAGATACAAAAATTCACTGAAGAAATGAACTCCTTTAAAAAACAGAATTGGCCTAGTGGAAAAAGAGGTACAAAAACTCATTGAAGAAAATAATTTCCTAAAAATTAGAATTGGGCAAATTGAAGAGAATAATTCCTTTGGACATCAAGACACAATAAAACAAAGTCAAAGAAATGAAAAAATAGAAGAAAATATGAAATATCTCATCAGAAAAACAACTGACCTGAAAAATAGATCCAGGAGAGATAATTTAAGAATTATTGGACTATCTGAAAGCCAAGATAAAAGAAAGAGCCTAGACATCATATTTTAAGAAATTATTAGGGAAAACTGTGCCAATAACTTAGATACAGAGAGTAAAATAAAAATTGAAATAATCCACTCATCACCTTCTGAAAGAGATCCCAAAATGAAAATTCCCAGGAATATTATAATCAAATTCCACAGCTCCCAGGTCAAGGAGGAAATACTTCAAGCAACCAGAAAGAAAAAATTCATATATTGTGGAACCATAGTCAGGATCACACAAGATTTAGCAGCTTCCATGTTAAAGGAGAGGAAGGTTTGGAATATGATATTCCAGTAGGCAAAAGAGCTAGGTTTACAACCAAGCATAACCTACCCCACAAAACTGATTGTAATCCTTCAGGGAAAAGTGAATATTTAATGAAATAGAGGACTTTCAAATATTCCTAATAAAAAGAATAAAGCTCAATAGAAAATTTGACATTCAAACACAAGACTCAAGGGAAGCACAAGAAGGTAAACATGAAAGAGTAATATTAAGGGTCTTAATAAAGTTAAATTGTTTACATTGCTATATGGGAAGATGATACATGTAACCCCTAAGAATTTTATCACTAATAGGGCAGTTAGAAGGAGTCTACCTAAAGGGCATGGGTGTGAGTTGATTGTGTTTTAATGATGTTTAAAAAAATGAAAGGGTGAGAAATATGTATGTACTGAGAGAAGGGGGAAGGTAGAGGTAGAATGGGGAAAATTTTCTCACACACAAAAAAAAGGCATGCAATGGAAAGTTTTTACTGTGGAGTGGAAAATAGAGGGGGTGGCAAATAATGTTTGAACCTCAGTCTCATTGGAATTGGTTCAAAGAGGGAAGAACACATACACAGAGTTGTGTATAAAAATGTAACTCACCTAATAAGAAATGGGAAAAGAAGGGAACAATGGAAAGGAAGGGATGATAAAAAAAAAAGAAGGCAGAAAAAGGGAGGCAGTGGTTAGAAACAAAATAGACTTTTGAGGAGGGACAGGATAAAAACAGAGAAGAAAGAAGCAGAAGAAAATAGGATGGAGGAAAACACTGTTAGCAATCATAACTGTGGATGTGAATGGGATGAGCTCACCCATAAAACAGAAGCTGATAGCAGAATGGATTAGAAATCAGAATCTAATAATATATTGTTTATGAGAGATACACTTGAAATGAAAAGAAATACACAGAATTAAAATAAAAGGCTAGAAGAGAATCTAATATGCTTCGGCTGAACTTTAAAAAAAAAAAAAGAAAGGCAGGAGTAGTGATCATGATCTCAGAAAAAACAAAAGCAAAAATAGACCTAATTAAAAAGGATAATCAGAGAAACTACCTTTTGCCAAAAGGGTACCATAAACAATGAAGTATTGTCAAAAAGTTTTACAGCAAGTTTCTTTAATAAAGCCTCATTTCTCAAATAAATAATGTGTATAAAACTGAGTCAAATTTATAAAAATCAGAGCCATTCCTCAATAAATAAATGGTTAAAAGATAAACAGTTTGTTTTCAGAAGAAATTAAAGCTATCTTTTAAATTTATTTATTTTTAGTTTTCAACATTCACTTCCATAAGATTTTGAGTTCCACATTTTCTCCCCATCTCACCCCTCCCCCCACCCAAAGATGGCATGCTTTTTGAATACCCCTTCCTCTAATCTGCCCTCTCTTCTATCACCCCTTCCTTCATAAAGCTATCTATAGTCATATAAAAATGCTCTAAATCACTATTGATTAGAGAAATGCAAATTAAAACAACTCCACACCCATCAGAAATGACAAATACTGGAGGGGATGAGAAAAATAGGTACACTAATGAATTGTTAGTGGAGTGGTGAACTGGTCCAATCATTCTGGAGAACAATTTGGAACTATGCCCAAAGTGTTATAAAACTTTGTATACCCTTTCACCCAGCAATCCAACTACTAAGTCTATATACCAAAGAAACCAAATGGAAAAAGAACCTATACGTACAAAAATATTTATTACAGTTTTTTTGTGGTGGCAAAGAATTGAAAATTGAGGGGATGCTCATCATTTGGGGAATGGCTGAAAAAGTTATGGCAAATGATTATGATGGAATATTATTGTGCTCTAAGAAATGACAATGGAGTGGTTTCAGAAAAACATGGCAAGACCTATCTATATGTACTGATGCAAAGTGAAATGAGAAGAACAAGGAAATCATTGTGCACAGCAACAACAATGTTGTGATGATGATCAGTTGTGAACAACTTGGCTACTCTGATCAATCCAATGATACGAGACAATTCCAAAGGACTCAATGAAAAAATGTTATCCACCTTCGGAGAGAGAACTGATGAACTCTGGGTGCAAACTGAAATGTAATTTTCTCACTTTCTTGATTTTTCTTGCTTTTTGAAAATATGGAAATATGTTTCAGATGATTTCACATGTGTAATTGATATTATATTGTTTGCTTTCTCAAAAAGGTAGGAGAGTGTGAGAGAGGGAAGGAGAAATTTTGGGATTCCAAATTTAAAAAGAAAAGAATGTTAAAATAAATAATAAAATTTTTTAATTATTTTTTAAAAAACAGTAACAAGGAATAAGGGGAGATTTGAAGGGACAGATAATGAGTTCAGGTTTGGGTTGCTGACACGGAAATGTGATGAAATATGGTAAATCCAGTTCAAAATGCCAAAAAGCCATTTGTCAATACAAGACTGCAGATCAGTAGAAAGACCAGTGCTAGATATGTAGATCTGAAAATCATCTGCATAAAGATGATAATTGAACCCATAAGGGCTAATGAGATCAGTGGATGAGATAACATAGAGTGCAAAGAGAAGGGAATCTAGGACAGAGCCTTGGAGATCACACAGGGTTAGTGAGAGTGACCTATTTGAAGGCAAACAGGTAGGAAGAGAACCAGGAGATTTCAGGGTCATGAAAACCCATAGAGACAATAAGGAAAGAACTCAATGATATCCTTATGATCCTTATAGCTCTAAATCTTATGAACTCATGTTCCCAGGAGCAGTTTGGCCTTTTGGAATGCAGAAGATTTTTCATGTGGTTCCATAGGAGAGGACAGATAGGTGCAATGGTCTATGGGTTGGAGAATTTAGGGGGTTTATTTGCAAGGGTTGCCTGTCTCACAAGGACTTACAAGTACAGAAGGACTTTTGCAGAAATTTTAGCTTCCCAGGGAGATGATAATTTGAATTCTTTGTTTGCATGCTTTGAATTCTAGTTGTGATACTAGTCATTTCTTCTCCTATAAGAGGCTCAATTTCTTCATCTTTAAAATGGGAAGAATAATCATGCTACCTACCTCATAAAACTGTTGTGAACCTTATATTACTATAGAAAATGCATTATCATCAATCATCATTATTTGAGACCCAGGGAGGCATAAAGTTGGGTCTGACATGAGGAGACAATAGCTGCATCAATATCTGAACCTCGGGTAGGATTCCAGAAGTGAGCTTGTGACATGAAGGCGAGATGGATTCAGCAACACTGTCTTATAGGTCATCTTCCTAACCCAAGACTCATGTTGTAAGGTAGCAGGCCAGTAGCAGAAGTGTTTTTTCAAGGCAGCAGGACACAACTCACAGGGGATCACATCTATTTCCTCTGCCTCACTAGCATTGGATTCTAACCCCACAGCTAACCCACCAGAAATTGTCTACTCTAGTGTTTAATGACAATTTATGTTTCCATCGTTAGGGATATGGCATCATTCTAGGAGAATAGCAGGATTTTATATAAGGAAAAGATTTCTGCCCAGGATGACTAATTCAGTGTATCTGGGTACATCCAAATTTACTTTTCTAAGGAAATAAAGAAAAACACCCTCAGGGACTCACTATTCATGGTGTGCAACTCTTGATTGATGACAATGAACCAGAATCTGACCACAGGACACAGTTGCAACACAAAAAAAAAAAACAAAAAAAAAAAAAACCAACAACAACAACATGATATGGTTTCAGCAGACCTGAGCTCTTGGTTAGGAAAGCACAGGATGGAGTATTCCAAGAAAAACAAAGGTCTAACCACTAAGCTCTACCATTAGAAAGACTACTTTATACAATGGTCTACACTTCTACAGACACTTTATACAATTCAGGAGATTCCAGTTCATATTGTTACTATCTGCATAATGTTGGGCTAATCACAACCTCTATGGGACTCAGTTTCCTCATCTCTCAAATGGACAATATTGCCTTAAAGGTCACATCCCATTTTAAATCTATGACCTTGGAACTTGCAGTGTAACATTGAGAGAGGCTTTAGATCTTAGTTTCTTCCTCTACAAAATGGGGTGAGAGTATGGTAAATGATTTCTGATATTAATTCTAGCAATGGTATTCTGTGAATTCTCAACAATAACAACAAAAACCACTGAATTTGGAGTCAAAAGGTCTTGTTTTAGAAGGAAATTTTGCTCCTTCCTATATTTGTCACCTTGTGAAATACATTTAATCCTTCGAGACCTCAAATTACTCCTCTGAAAAATGAGGGTGGTCCAGAGGTAGCAAACTCATTGCCAGTGGGCAGTAAGAGGCCAGAAAAACTCCCAAGTGTGGCCCAAATCAAATTAAACATTTTAACAAAAAAAATGAATACAACATAGATAGTTAATTTATGATTTTCTAAGTGAATACGTACCTACAAGGATCCATTTCTATTTGAGTTTGACACTACTTGGTTAGACTGTCTCTAAGGTCACTTCCAGCCCTAAATCTATGAACTACTGACCTGTGTTGCACATTTTTTCTCCCCAGGTTTCTCACTTACCTTCTCTCTATAGGAGGAGAAGGAACAAATTCAGTACCTGACACTTTGACCTGATGACCTTATTTTCTTTTTTTTAATAATTTATTTATTTTTAGTTTTCAACATTCACTTCCATAAGATTTTGAGTTTTAAAATTTCTCCCCTTTCCTCTCCTCCCTCCTCCCCAAGATGGTGTGTGCTCTGATATAGGCTCTACTTATACATTCACATTAAGCACATTTTCACTTTAGTCATGATGTATAGAAGAATTAGAACTAATGGGAGGAGTCACAAGAAAGAAGAAATAAAACAAAACAACAAAAGAAAAGGAGAGCAAATAATATGCTTCCATCTATATTCAGACTCCATGGTTCTCTTTCTGGATGTGGATAGCATTTTCCATCGTGAGTCTTTTGGAGTTGTTTTAGATACTTGCATTGCTGAGAAGAGCTAAGTCTATTAAAATCAGTCTGATGACTTTATTTTCCTATTCAGAAGAGGAAATAAGACATCAGGAGGATTCTGGAAAGCCACCTCCATATCTTGCCTTCAGTCATTTGCTTAAGAGAACCCCCTGCCTGGAAGGTCTTCCTTATTTCCACCCCTCACAAGCCTTACCTTTCTTCAAGGCTCAGCTCAGATGCCACCTTCTCTGTGAAGCCTTCCTTGCTGCTCTCAGTTGTTGGTGCCCTCTCCTACCTCAAGTTTTATTTGAAAATGTGCTATCTATCCTCATAGAATATAAGCTCTGTGAGGGCAGGGGATATGCCATTTTTATCTTTTTATCCTCAGCACCTAGTCGATGCCAAGAACCACAGAGAACCAAAAAATTGCTGAGTTCAAGAGACCTCAGAGGTGATCTAATACAACCAAACCTGCAAAATAATCCTCTCATATCAGGCCCCCCAAAGTGGTTGCCCAGTCTGCTCAAAGACCTCAAGTAAAGGAAACCCACTCTCTCTTCAGCCAGTTCATTTTACTTTTCAAATAAATTCAACAAGCATTTATTAAGGATCTTCTAAGTGGCAAGCACCACATGAGGTGTTGAAATACAAAGACAAAAACGACATAGACCCTACCAACATGGAGATCATGTTCAACTTAAGGAGCTTCCATTATTCTGTAATAGCTCTTTTGAATAGCTCTACTTGTTAAGAAGTTCTGCCTTCCATAAATCCTGTATTTGCCTCTCTACAACTTCAATACTTAGCATCTAGTTGTGCCTTGAGGGACCAAGCAGAATGGATATAACCCTTCTTTCCTGCAATAACCCATCAAATTCTTGAAAATAAACATAATATTTGCCATTTAAAATTCTTTATAACCTGTCTCCTTTTCTATCCTTCCATTCTTCTTACACTTTATTCTCCTCCATCCACTTTACAATATAGCTACACTGGCTTCCTTGCAGTTCCTGAAACATGACTCTCCATCTTTCAACTCCATGCCTTTGCACTTGCTGTCCCACAAGTTTTTAATACTCCATCCCCCTTACCTCTGTCTCTTACTTTCCTTAGCTTTCTTTAAGACTCAGTTTAAAACCCACCTGCTGCTAGAGACCTCTCACAGTCACCCCATCTGCTAATGCCTTCCCCCTTCACGTTATCTTTCATTTTCTGTATATGTCTTCTATATACCAAATTATTTATGTGTTGTCCACCCCATTAGAATGTGAGCTCCTTGACTGTTTGTGGCCTTTCTTTGTACCCCAGCACTTCATTCAGATCTTGACATATAGTGAGTATGCAATAAATGCTTGTTGACATATTATGTTCAAGCCAGTCAAGATCTTTTTGGATTCTGGTCCTATCATCCAGTATGTTATTTATGCTTTTTAACTTTGTTATCTGAAAATCTAATAAATATGTTATCTGTGCCTTTATCCAAGCCATTGAAACGAACATTCAACAGCAGGTGGCCAAACACAGAACCCTGGGTTATTCCATTGAAATTCTTCTAATTTTACATCAAACCATTAATGATTATGCTTTGGGCTCAGCCATTTGACCAATTCTGAATCCACCTTACTAGCATCTAGCCCACACATCTCTGTATTATCCATACTAATAAAATGAAAGTCTATCAAATGATTTGCAAAAATATGGGCAAACTATAGTGGCAGTATTACCTTTATTTACTAGCCTAAAAACCATGACAATAAAGGAAATAAAATTAGCTTGCAATGACCTTCTTGATAAAGCCATGCTGACTCTTTGTGATCACCACCTTCTTTTCTAGATATTCACTAACTATTCCTTCAATATGCATGGTCTAGAATTTTGCAGAAAATTAAAGTCAAGCTTACTAGCCACTAATTTATAGATTTCATTCTCCCCCCCAACCTTTTATTGAATGAGTGGATGAAATTTCCTTCCTAAAACCCTTTGAATACCAATATATCCAAAGATTCCAGTCTTTAAACTGTCCTAGGCAATTTCTCAGCAACCACACCTACTAAATCTTTCAGTCCTCCGCAATGAAGGTAATTGAGGCAGGAGATATCATGGGCAATGAGATGCTCTCTGTCACCTTATTTATCTTTAGTGACAAGCCTTTTGTCCTGTACTTTTCTGTTCAAAGACTATCCTTCTTGATAAAGAAAGAAAAATGCAAGAAAAGCTGCACAGTTCTTCCTTTTCTATTTTGTCCGTTATCATCACTGTATCTACTCTAAACAGCGTTCTTATCTTTTATTTGCTCACATTATTTTTTTCACTATAGCTTTAAAAAGTAACCCTTTTTCCTTATTATTGCCTTATTCCAACTCAGGTCTTTAGCACTTTCAATTATACACACACACACACACACACACATACACACATATGTGTGTATGTATACATATGACTATGACATCCTTTTAAAATTATCTTCCACTATGATCCATCTCATGTATGTATCTTACTGCTGTCTTACATATATGTCTTTTTTAAAACTTGAGTTTGCTTGATGGGATCCTTGTGCATCCATGTTATTCTCTTTAAACCACTCCACCTTTTTTCTTCATCATAATTATTTATCTACCTTTACAATTTTGCATAGTAGGCACTTGATAAGTATTTTTTGTGAGGCAATTGGGGTTAAGTGACTTGCCCAGGATCACACAGCTAACAAGTGTCAAGTGTCTGAGGCCAGATTTGAACTCAGGTCCTCCTGACTCCAAGCCCAGAGCTCTATTCACTGTGCCACCCAGCTACCCCAATAAGCATTTTAATTGACTTGAACTGTAATAGATAATAACAAGTGGCAAAAAAAAAGCTGGAAAGAAAGGATCATAAAGGCATTATGGTGTCACATGTTATCATAGTGTAAAGAGTCTGCATTTGAAGTTAGAGGACCTATCTTCGAGTCGTGATCTTGCCACTGGCACACTGCATAACTTTGATCAAGTTGTTGTTGTTGTTGTTGTTGTTGTTGTTGTAGTTGCTGCTGCTGCTGCTGCTGCTGCTGCTGCTTCTGCTGCTCTCTGGACCATAGTTTCCTAAGTAATAAAATGTGGGTGGACTAAAATGTCTCTGATGGTTTCTTACACCTCTAAATCATATTATATCTCTTACTTCAACCTAGTCATGACCTGCACTGACACTTGTGATGTGATCTTTGGCCAGTTGCCAAACTCACCATTACTGGTAAGGCTTTCTGCAGTGATTCATTCAGTATGGCACTCATCAGGTTGCAAAGAAGGCTGGGGGGAAGAGAAGTGAAGATGGGGAAGGAACATCAGCTGGATTTTTGAAACTAAAGTTATTTTGGGTTATAAGGAATATCACAGACCATTTAGTCTATCTCACTTTATAGATAAAGAATCTCAGGTCACAAAATTTCAAATGCCTCACCCATGGTCATCTAACAATAAATGCCAATATTTAAACCATATGTGCTGGCTCCAAATATAGTATTCCCCACCCCACACCAGCTCCAAAACAACCTAAGGGGAAAGCTTAGTGTGTGGGGGGAAAAAAAAGAGCACACTGAATTCAGAGTCACAGGATAGATTCAAATCCCAGCTCTGGGGGCAGCTAGATAACACAGTGGATAGAGCACAGGCTCTGAGTTCAAATCTCATCTCAGACCAGACACTTGACATTTACTAGCTGTGTGACTCTGGGCAAGTCATTTAACCCCAATTGCCAAAAAAAAAAAAAAAAAAAAAAAAAAAAAAAAAAAACCTAGCTCCTCTACCTCTCTGGGCATAATCTTTTTTCAATACTAAAATAAAGAGTTTGACTAAATGACCTCTACTGCGTCTGTCAGTTCTAGACCCTGTGATCTTATGAAATGGACTAAGAAACACTAAGTCTGTCAATAGCTCAAGGTTGGTTGCTGTCCAAGGTTCTCTAGAAGAGAGTCAGGTGGTCACTGGCCATGGTGCTGACTCCCCTAACTGGCTTCAAGAGGAAACTTCCTTGAAAGCAAAGTAAAACTACCTACAAGGTATCTGGCCCTCCTGAAGTTGAAAATGTGGCTCTACCTATTCAGCAAATATCAAAAGTATAGAAGTCCCACTCTTTGTAGGTTAATTTACTCAGGCCCACTCTTAATATGATTTTGTTTTTCATTCATTCAGCAAGTAGGTATTAAGAAACTAATGTGTACAAGACCCTGTGCCACACCGTAGAATTGCCAAGAGAAATTTCACGTGGACTCTAGTATCAATAAGTTTAAATTCTAATAAAGGAGGAGGGATTACAAGGACATAAATAACTATGATATATAGAAAAGCATGATAAGTGCAAATGACAGATCCAGGCAAAATACTATGGGAAATTTGAGAAGTCATGGATTACTTTCACCTAAATGCTAGAATGAGAGGGATCAGGGGATAGATGATACCTGATCTGGCTCTTGGAGGAAAAGATTTCAGTGGGCAGAGAGGGGATGTGGTTAGACTAGCAAAGGGAGCTCAAATCCCCTGTACCCTTACTACTTACCCTCTCTTGATCTGGAATCTGAAGCCATTGAAGAGTGCATTGCAATTGTTGATTACCAAGGTAGACTCTCCCATTGAATTATACCCCAGCTCAAGTGGAGCCACAATGTTCACATCAACAGTGGAGCCACTAAGGACCTGGAATGACCTGGCATGGGGGAAAAAATGTGTGAGGGACCTTACACAGCACTCTGAGAGCTTCCTTTAAAGAGTGGAAGCTATCAAATACCAGACAGAGAAGAATTTTTCAGCTAAGCCTTGCTCTCATCAATGTCCATAATATCATAGAATGTCCGAACTAAAATTATCTAGTTCTACCCCTCTTTTATTATATATCAGGAAAATGGGAGAGGTTAAATGTCTCATCTAAAGACATAGCTCACAAGTAGCAGAGCCTGTATTCAAAGCTAAGGACTCTGATTTGAAATCCATTTCTCTATTACATCATGTTGCCCAGACACTGGTCTTTGTGAGTCTTATAGTGTTGCTCCATAGAAGGTAGTGACCAGGAAGAAGAGCACTCTGTTGCTACTTTCCCCATTCATGTCATCCTAGTTTCTACCACTTTTTGGAAGTGGACCTGAGCTGACTACTACATTTGCCTTTCTCCAACTGCTTCCTTGGGAAAGCACCTAACACCAAAGATTTACTGCTATCAAAGAAAGCAGGAGCCTAGAATTGGCAGCTATAAAGAAAGGACAGTAAAAGTCAAATATGCAAACAAATAGGGCCAATGGTACATTCAGGCAGAGTAGGTGATTTCATGAGAAACTGAGGTAACTTGTCCTGCCCCAAATCCTGTCCCATTCATAAAATGATAAGATATAGGTAAGGGAATTCAGAAACCATCTAATTCAATTCCCTTATTTTGCCATTAAAGAAATTGAAACTCAGAAAAGTTAAGTGACTTATCCAAGTCACTCACAACCAAAATTTAAACTTGTGTCTTATGCCTGCAAATTCAAAATTTTTTTTCTATTTGACAATGATTCACTGACTAATGTCTGAAATTCATCATCAGGAAATGCATTCCTTTGGCTTAAAGCTTTGCTTCCAATTGAAATGCTCCTATCCTCACATCCATAGGGAAACTTTAATATGTCATAAGTCACTTATACTTTAGTATAAATTAGTTTGATTATTTTTGAGACAAGGTTTGTATGGCAGCAGAAAGTACCTTTAGTCCATGTTATATAAAGATGATGAAAGAACTTGGGGTGTTTAAGCTGAAGAAGTTAAGACTCAGAGGGACATGACAGTATAAGAAGCATTAAACTTATTCTATTTGGCTCCAGGGAGCAGAACCCTGAGTAATGGGTGAAAGTTGCAGAGGCAAATTGAAGTTTAATGTCAAAAGCTCCCTAACAATTAGAAGTTCAAAAGTGGAACGAATAAACTATCTCAGGAGTTGGTGAAATTCTCATCCTTTAAGGTCTTAATGACTGCCTTTTAGGCATATTATAATAGAAATTGCTTTCACTTATGAATAAGATTTGTTAGCTGCCAGCATCCCTCTCAACTAAAATTCTGTGATTCTGTAACAAGCAAAGTGCCTGGAAACTTAATAAATGGTTATTGATTTATTTTCATCAGCACTCTAGTGGGACTCAAAGGGAGGATGGAGAAAATGTGTGTAAGGAGGTAATACATTTCCTCCATCATGTTATGGAATTCCATTCTCTTTTGCTTCGCCAGGATTAGTGTAATGGCCTTCACAAAAGTAGACTGCCCAAGAAGGCTTAAAGGATGCATTGTTTTGTTAGCCAGTAATAGAGGCAACACAATGTAATGGAAAGAATTCTGGATTAGGAGTCAGAATATTTGTAATCTAGTTCTGACTTTTCCATGAACTGCCAGTATGACCTTGGACAAGTCCCTTTCCATCTCTGAGCATCAGTTTCCTCATCCTGGCTGTAACAAGGAGTCTGTACACCCTCTCTCTGTATGTACACTCTGTGCACCCTACACATTGTAGAAACTTATAGAGCCAGAGTCATGATCACAACACATAGAATATGAGGTCTGGGAGGGACCTTAGAATATAAAAATCAGAATTGGGAAGAGTCTTAGTTTAGAAAATTTCAGAGCTAGGTTTAAAACAGAATGCCATAACAGGAAGGATTCTTAGAACACAATAATAGTTCATATTTATATGGTTCCTTAAGGCTTGCAAAACATTTCTTATACGTTATCTCATTTAAATATAAAATTTCAGAGATATAATTCAGCATATAGAATGTTAGACCTGGATACTATTTTATAGGTGAGGATAAATCAAGATGTAGAAAATGAAAGTTACTTGTTCAAGGTCATACAGCAAGCCAGTACACTACTGAGGACTGGAAACCAAGCCTCCTGAGCCTTAATCCAAGACTTGTTTCTCCCAATCAGATTACATATTTGTAGATTTTGGTAATGCTTGAGTGAGCCCTTTTTACTATCTGTCTAGACCAGTCAGATAGAGTGATTTGGGAGCAGTGCAGAACTTATAAATTCATTCTTTAAAGCCCTTAGCTTTACTCAGAGAAAATTTCTGTTCCAAAACATCTGCAGCACTCTTCTATTCCACCAGAATTTTTTTGAATGTGTGCCATTTACCACAGGGAGAACTGAGAGCAAGAATAGATCAAAGACTCCCATCCTTATAATATATCAAAGAATATTAAAATATACATCTCTTACCAATCATTAGATGGTGAAATTTCAGTGACATCTTTGAAACTTTGACGTGTGTGTGTGTGTGTGTGTGTGTGTGTATAGGCACACACATTACTCACATGAAGGTTAGTGTATATACCAGCCTCAAGAATTCCCTCTTCACCACTCTGTCATGGTGATCCACTCACCCTGGGAAATTGACAGTGAGTCTGGTCTGAAAGTTCATTAGAAACTTGGAGGATCTGAGGATTTTCCAAGATACCCATATTATCTCAAAAAACACAATTTTGAACCTATAAAATGAGAATAAGAGGGCAAAAAATAGATTATTACAGGCTTCAATTATACCAAGCTTTGTATTGGCCCCCTCAAAAAATAAATACTGATAATTATAACAAAATCAAACTGATCCTGAGCAAACTTGTGTGGTTGAAGGTACCCTTTCACCTGCCCCTTTTCATTGCTTCTTTTCTCCAACTATTTGGTGCCCAAATCCTAATCCTTACTCAATATTTCTATTGTATGTACCCATTATGGTTAATATTTGGTATGTTATTAGGCTAGTAACTCATGTTATCTAACAATTAAGGTGTTTACTGTTAACTAAGTTATTAGTTGTGAGCCAAGATGTTAGCTGAAGATAGCATGGGAGAAGAAACAGAAAAGGAACTTGATAAGGGGAAGGAGGAGGAGGAGGAGGAAAGATGGATCAAAAAGGATAAAGATCCAAGTTGAATGACCTGAAAAAGAACATCAGAAAAAGGACTAGAGGGGACAGAGGAGAACTGGAGAAGAGGGAAAATTAGCACTTGAAAAGTAGAAGCAAGCTACTAAAACAAGAGGTTAAGACAAAAGAAAGGAAGTTGGATGGGGATATCAAGGTATCAAAAGGAAGCAAAGATACTAATGAGGTGAGGAAAGTGCTAACTCTGAAGCTAGAGATTCTATTTGCCACAGAAGTTCTTCAAGGAATACATCAACAATTAATATAAAGGACTGAAGCTCTCATTTCAAGCAAGCATGGGGGACAGAGAGAATTTTGAAGTGTATTGCACAGAGAGCATGCAGTGTTTATAGTTCTGCCATTGATGAGTGACTGTTATGTACATTCAAGATGCAGACTAATCTTCATGGAAGAGAAAATAGAGGGCTTTGAGAAAAAGCTGTTCAATTTGCTAATATAAAACAATAAACGTATGTACTCCTAATAAAAATGTAAGAAAGGCTTCCACGTGAAAAAAATAAAGAAGAGCTAAAGAGACATATCGAAATCTTTACCTATGTCATATTGAGGGTGGAAGAATTGAACATAGAAGAGAAGGATAATAAAAAAACTTAAAAACTAAGAGCTAAGAGAAAGCTATGAACCTCTTTTTAAAAAGAAGAGACACTTGAGACATAAACAGTTGCTTTAGAAGATGGTGTCCAATAACAAAATCCTGATCTCTCTTCTTTATTCAGAACACTTTACATTAAAATATGAATATGACAGCCTCCTGATCAGGGATGGAGTGCACCTAACAAAAGCTAATAAGAATGCATTTCCCTAGTATCTTGCAAATCTAATCAAAAAGACCTTGAACTGAATAGGAATACATAGGAAGAAAACTACCTATGTATTTCTACCAATTTGAATATCATATATTGTACTCACAATGAAGTGAAGAAAAAGTGTTGTAGAGATGTTCAGAAATCCATAAGAAACAAAATCCAAGAAGGAGCCAACAATAAAATCCATTGATTTATGTGTCTCTTCACAAATACACAAAGAATGAGCAAGTCACTTAACTTTCTAATTTCCTCAACTGTAAATTAGGTTATTGGGCTAAATTATCTCTAAGGTTCCTTCCAAATGTCAGTATATGATCCTATAGATAAAAATCAAGTTAAATTAGACATTCTAATGAAAGGAGATAAATTTGGCTTTATAGATATCACTAAGACTTGGTGTGAGACACATGACTGGACAATTGCTATGGAAGGAAGGGTATGCTTTGTTTAAAGGAAATGAGAGAGAGAGACAGAGAGACAGAGAGAAAGAAACATCATATCATACTATGTTTAGAATATATTCTTATGGAAAGAAAAAACAGAACTAGAAAGTATGGTAGAGTGCTTTGGGTAAACAAAAAGAGTCAGAAATAGGAGCAATTAGAAAATACTACAGATCACTTGGACAAAAATAAGGGAAAATATGAGAAGTTAAAGCATAATACAGAGTAGAGCAACTAATAATTTCCTGGAATGCTTTATGATACCTTTATTCCTCAAAAGGTTGAGAAACCAATAAAAGGAATTTTTATTCTGGGTCATATTTTCATCCAATAAGAAGGAATTAGATCCTGGAGTAGAACAATGGAAAATAGAGGGGGAGGAGAGCAGAGTGTAAGGAAGAGAGAAGGGAATGACCTCTCTATCTTATAATTTGTGATAGAGTAGGCAAAAAGGAGTGGCATAGTCTGACATGCATGCTAGAGTTTTAGATAGCAAATTTCAAATTACATAGGGCAAGGATAGGAAGGATCTCATGAACTAAAAGTCTACAGGGGAAGTCACTCAGGAGAAGCTCTCAGGAATGAAATTCTGAAGCCACAAAGAGAAATCATTTCAATGAAGAAAAAAAGGGGGAAATTGTCAAAGAGATTAATGTGGATCCACAGAGAGCTCATTAACCATTTAAACTTTAAAATAGATTTAGATAATATAGGAGCAAGGGCAGACAATGCAAGATGAATGCAAAAGTATGGTATGACTCTTTAAAAATAGTACTAGGAACACTAAAGCTCAAAATTAACTCAAACTATTAAGGAAAGCTAAAGACAATCAAAAATGGCTTTTAAGATATGGGGGGAAAGGTGTGGGGAGGATTGAGTTAAAGAGAGGATATGTTTACTTTGTGAGGTGTATAGGAGAATGATAGTAGAAAATATAGAGAAGACAGTGCTTTCCAACTCTCATTGTGCTTCTATTTTCTCTTACAAAGAGAATGACCATTGGACAAAAAGGGCCAGAGAAAAATTGAGTAATAGGGAATCCTAGTATAAATAAAGAGCTCAAAAATGATCTCCTAAACAGCCTGGATGAGTTCAAGTTCCCTAGTCTAGATGAAGTAAATCTTAAGCTCCTGAAATAACTGGCAAATTATCAGTGAACTTTGAAAGATCATGCATAATAGGCAAGGTACCATAGAATAATAAAAGGGCAAATGTCTCAATTTTCCAGAAAGGGATGAGAGTGGAACCTGGGAACACATCAATTAGTTTAACTTCAATTTCTGACAAAATTTTAGTGTATCCTAAAGGAATAACTAGGTAAAATCTAGAATTTATTCACGAAGAACCAGGATGAATTTATCCAAAATAATTTATAACTGACGATCCTCATTTCCTTTGGTGTCAAGGTTACTAAACTGAAAGATCAGGACAATGATATAGATATGGTTTGACTAGATTTTAGCAGAGCATTTAACAAAACCCTTCATGTTACTCTTTTTTTTTTAGGCAATTGGGGTTAAGTGACTTGTCCAGGGTCACACAGCTAGTAAGTGTCAAGTGTTGGGTCTGAGGCCAGATTTGAACTCAGGTCCTCCTGACTTTAGGGCCAGTGCTCTATTCACTATGCCATCTAGCCGCCTGCTTCATGTTATTCTTAAGGGTAATATGGAGAAATGAAGAGTAGATGAGAGTAAAGTGGATTCAGAATTAGTTGAATAACTGGACCCAAAGAGCAGTCATCAATGATTTGATATATACTTGGAAAGAGATATCTACAATTTATAATTCCACATATCTCGAATATACTACTTTTTCTTCAGTAATACAACCATTACATTAGTTCAGGCCCTCATTACCTCTTGCCTGGACTATTTCAGCAAATTCCTAATTGGTCTTCTTGCCTTCAATCTATTACCCCATCCCAATCTGCCAAAATGATTTCCCTAAATCACATATTTGACTATGATGCTTCTTCTACTCAGTTTCCTTAACAGTAAAATCAGAGGGTCAGACTAGATACAGTCTAAGGTCTCTTCAAGCTCTGATATTCTATGTCCTATGCTTTAAGATTGATTCTAATTAAATGCTCTGATTCAGGGAATTAAGAAACCTTGACTGAAGATCATGGCCTGAATTCCCAGGGTATACCAGTGCTGTACTTTTGCCTGCACTTTCAAACTTACCAGCGCTTTTGTTTTCCATAGGGGACACCACTGTATAGCGTATCATCAATTGTTGCTAGGCTTCCATCACCTTCAAGACCTACAAGAGGCCTTTTTCCTGGGAGGCCTTCAAGAGCAAGAGGACCTGCCTCATTGAGAAGGAAGTCTTCCCTGTGCTCTGCACTGTCCATAAGATAATACAGCAGCAACTTCCTCATCCAGAAATAGTGTTGATCATTGAGAAGGAAGTCTCCAAGAAGTGCTTTCCAGTTTAATAAGTCTTTATTGAGGAGGTCTTGGCCATGGGAAATGCCTTCTGCCTCAGTCCTCCTTGCATTAGCAAGCTGAGTCGGGGTCTCTGGGATACTTCCATTGTCCACATCACCAGCTGCCTTGGGGACACTTGAACCTGTAACACTGGATTTGCTGGTGAGCTGGGAGTCCCAGAACTAGCCACTGTGCCAGTTCGAGGTGTGCTATCCTTTCTTGGGACATCCATGGCTGAGCTGGCTCTTTTACCACCATCTGGGCTATCCTTCTTCACTGTACCAACTCTCAGGTTGGCTACATCTGGCCTGGGGACCCTCAGCAATGCTGGTATCTCCCACATTGTGTTTGGAGTCCTTTCCAGTTAGAGGCAGGTTCATCTCCTCATCTGTGCCAGCAAGGGCAGTGTCAGAGCCCATAACCAGAGTTACAGCAGAGCCCAATGTCCCAGCATGGCTAAAACCAGGCACAGTGCCAACACCACCACCAGAACTTCTTTACCCAGACTGACTCTTATAGGTAGAAGCCCAAGAATGGGCAATAAGCTCCCCAGTGTCACCAGAATCTCCTCTACCATCCCTACCATCACTAGCAGAAAAAGATTTACTGGGTTCAAGGGTCTAGACCCCTAGCCTGGCCCCAGAAACCTTGGTATTATCATAACCACCTTCACTGGCTTGACCACAGCTACCAGATGTGCCTATAGTCTTGATAAGAGCTTCTACTTCATCCTGACTGTTAGGATAAGGTGTCTCCACATCAAAAATACCATTAGCACTATCTTCAACAGAATAAGGCGTCTCAGAACTTGCTGTGTGGGCTAGTGCCAAAGAGGCCACAGTGTTCCTTTCAATCATCTCTGAATCCACCTCATGATTTGGCCCAGAAGACCTAGATCCAGAAACATGGGTTTTGTTACCTTTATCACCTTCTGCAAATTGAGTCTCACCAGACATGCTGGTATTACTTAGAGGAAGAACATTACTGCCAGACAGGATTACTTTGGCCACACCTCCTTGGCCAGACAGATCTATTCCAGCCAAAGAACCAGGGCCAGAAAAGCCTGATCTAGCTAATGTCTCTTCGCTAAAGGATCCTGACACAGAGAGTGTCCCTAGCATAGAAGGGCCTGACTCAGTCAAAGTTTGTTGTCCATAGAAGCCTGATCTAGCTGATTTCTCTTGACTAGAGGATCCTGACCTATCTAGTGTCCCTTGCATGGAGGAGCCTGACCCAGATAATGTACCTTGCCTAGTGGGGCCTGACCTAGGTAATGTCCTGTGACTAGAGGGGTCTGATCTAGCTAATGACTCTTGTGTAAAGGTGCCTGACCCAGTTAATACTGTTTGGCTGGAAGGACCTGACCCAACCAATGTACCTTGGCTAGAGAAACCTGATCTAGGTAATGTCCCTTGTGTTAAAGGGCCTAACCTAGTCAATGTCCCTGCTATGGAGAAGCCTGACTTAGCTAATGTACCTTGGCTAGAGGAGCCTGATCTAGGTAATGTCCCTTGTATGGATGGCCCTGCCCAGCTAATTTCCCTTGACCAGAGGGGCCTGATGTAGCTAATGACTCTTGTATGGAAGGGCCTGACCCAGTAAATATCATTTGGATGTAAGGAACTGACCCATCTAATCTCATTTGTCTGCAGTGACCTGACTCAGCCCAAGATCCTTGTCAGGTGATATCTGACCTAACTAATACCCTTTGCATATAAGGGCCTAATGCAGCCAAATCATCTTGGCCAGAGGTACCCCCACCAATTACATTGCTTTTTATAGGTAGGGTTACATTGTGAGTATCCATTTTTACTTGTTGTGTTTTGGCCACATTGGTCTTCCTGGACTGGGTGGTACTGGTCATCTTCCAAGGTCAAGCTGTGTTTATAGCAGTTTTTCCATGCTGGGCCATGTTAGACACCTCAATGCTGGTATGATGGTGAGTAAACTCCTCCATTTCAGAGTCATCCAGAACAATATGCTCAAAATTTTCATTGCTGAGATGATGATTGCTTTGCCTGGTCATCCCCAGATTGCTTCGAGCTTGGTTACTGGCTGTCTGACCATCATGACTTAAAAGTCCTGTGCCCAGCAAACCCCCACTCCCTGTAAGACTTCCATCATTGAAAAGCCCTATGCCAAGCAAGCCACCATTCCCAAGCAGTTTGCCTTTCTTTTCACCTGGTGGGAAAGAAATACAGCAAAAGTTTCAGACACCAAACCCACAGAACCTCAGAGAACTCCCATTGGCAGTACTGACTTTGGGCAAGATAACCTTGGTCACAGCACAGAGGTCCATGTGGCTCAGCCTCAGGAAGGAAGCTCTGAAAACTATTGGCTATCCAAATTGGATTCACATGACCACTGATTTCCACTGATCCCACCCACAGTGACCAAGATACCTGCTACCTTCCACCCACCTCCCACTTCCTTTATGCATTTTCTCCTTCTGTTCACCTAATAATTTGGTCTGGATCTGTAATTTCATCACTATGGAGAGTTCCTTTTGTAGAAATCACCTTCACCAATGCAGCTAGACAACTCAACTATAATAACTTAAAGAGTTGGCTGGGACAGAAAGGTTAAGTGATTTGCCCATGTTTCCACAACTAGTACAATGCTAGGGGCCTTGAACCTTGGTCTTTGGGATTCCAAGTCTAGGGGCTCTCTATGCACTATACCAGACTCCCTATCAGACTATTAGAGCGATAGCAGCTTAACCTTTCTGTACCTCATTACATCATTGTAGAATGAGGATAATAATTACACCTCCCTCATAGGGTTGTTGTGAGGATCAAATGAATTAGCATGTGTAAAGCATTTTGCAAACCACAAAGACCCATATAAACACTGAGTGATAGTGGGAGTAGTAGAAGTAGGAGTAGTAGTAGTGAGAGCTAAAAGGGACCTTAGCACATAAAGCGTCAAGACTAAATAGGAATTTGGAATGTCAGAGGTAAAATAAACATCCTAGAATACAAAACATTAGAGCTGGAAAGAACCTGAGGACTCAGCACAATTTAACTTCGGTGAAAGTGGTCTGGGTCTTCTAAAAAGTCAGGTGGGTTTCTTGCAGTTCTTCCTATTGGTTCTAATTCTTCTTTACAACATGACTAATGTGAAAATCTATATCAGATTGCACACCATTGTGGGGAGGGAGGAGGAGAAAATTTAAAACTCAAAAGCTTATGGAAGTGAATGTTGAAAAATAAATTCTAAAAAAATAAACAAATGGCATTATAGTCTGCCATGCAAGTAAGACTTTAAAAAAAAGTCAGGTGGGAAAATGGAATTCCTTTACCCAGAAAGAAAAGGACTGAAAGAAATTAGGAGCAATTGGAGGCAGACACAGGGAAGTCATGTGCTTCCAAAACAGCAATAATAGCTAACAGTTATGTAGCACTTTAAGGTTTGCAAAGTACTTTACATCTGTTATATCACTGGGGAGTAAAAAGAATATCAGAATGAGAGGAATAGGGAAGGAAAGGCAAAAGCCTTGGAAGGAAAACAAGATGTTACCCATCTGCTGGCACTTCTGGGAGAGGAGAAAAAATCAGGCAAGGAAAGGCTGAAAAGTTGTTGAGATATTGCTGCTACAAAGACAATTTGTCTTCCTTTATAGTTTGTAGTCAAAAACTGACTGAGATTTTTCCAATCTAAAATTTTTCTACTGAACAACAAGGAAGAAGCTGAGATTCTGGAAGTGATAACTAATTCGAGTAAACAAGTCACCCTTGCTGAGTGACAGGATTGACCTCTTCTGGTACCTATGAAGTCGAGCTCTCAGGAGGCATGAGTCACTTCCTTGATCCTGAACTGGAACTCGCCAAAAGAGTATGACACATACTGAGCAGAGAGTAGGAAACAACGAGGGACCACAATATCTTGACCATCTTCATTCTGCCTTGAGAGAGCATCCATCCTATCAGCAGATGACCCACCACCATACCAATCTACCTATGCCCAGCACTGAAAGAGTTTTGCCATCCATTATTTCACTTGACCATATGGATCCAAAGAACCTCGGTCTGAATTGCTCTGTCATTTACTACCAGAGTGACTTTGGGCAAGCCACTTAACTTCCCTGGGCCTCAATTTCTTCATCTGTAAAAAGGAGAAGATTGAATGTCTATTGAGGCCCTTTCCAGCTCCAGCTGTGGATCTATGATCCAGTGCTCTCTCATAATCATCCTGTGAGGGAGCCAGGGAAAGAATTGGTATCCCCATTTTACAGATGATAAAACTGAGGACCAATTAGAATTGCTCTAAAATTCATAAAAACCCTGGAACTAAATATGATATAACATGCTTCTAGCTTTGCCAGGGGCAATGTTAAAGCATGTATAGCCTTCCCTACCCTTTGATTCTCATCTATGAAATGGGGTTAATAATATCATTCACTCAATCCATCAATCAAAAACATTTCTCCACCGCTTACGCTGTGCCAGGCACTGTACCAAGCACTGAGAATGAAATTGTCCTTGCCTTCAAGGATATTCTATCAGGGAGACCAATAGGACACTGTTGCAGTAAAGGCAGGAAATCAGGAAAAGCTTCATGAACAGTAAAGATGATGCTCTAAACTTGGAGGGCCAGTGTGCAATACAATATGTACGGTCCTTGGAGAAGGCTCTTGGCCATATTCCATTCTAACCCTCTTATTTTATAGATGAGGAGGCTGAGGCTCAAATAAGGGGAAAGGACTCAAAGAAGGTCCCGACCTCCCCAACCCATCATGTGTGTGCCCCCTTTTCTCCCTTCAAACAGCCCCCACTCTAGTCCAGGTCTTTCTCACTTCTCTGGACTATTTCAATGGCTTCCTCATTGGTCTTTCAGCTTCGTCTCTTTCCTCTCCATTCCATCCTTCATGAAACTACCAAAGTGATTTTCCTAAAGCACAGTTCTGATCACATTACTTCCCTCCTCAATTAAAGTCCATTGGCTTCTCGTAACCTCTAGAATCAAAAATAAACTCCTCTGTTTGTCATTTAAAGCCTTTCACAACCTGGTCCCAACTTATCTTTCTGGCCTAATTATATATTTCTATCCTCTGTGGCCTCTATGTCAAAATGGCCTTCTTACTTATTCCTTAGACAAGACATTCAATCTCCTCCTTCCATGCTTTTGAACAGATTGACCCCCATGCCTGGAGTGTGCTGCTTCCTCTGCTGAATCTCTTAAAATTCCTAATTTTCTTCAAAACTTGACTCACACACCATCTTCTATGTGAAGTTTTTCCTCATCTCACAGCTTCTAGTATTCTCCTTCCCCCGTCCCACACATACATTATGTTGAATTTATTTAAAGGCAACTAGAGGGTACGATGGATGGAGCACTGAACCTGGAATCACAAAGACTCAAGTTCAAATCTGGCCTCATACACTTACTAGCTGTGTGATCGTGGGCAAATCAGTTAAGCCCTGTCTGCCTCAGTTTTCTTATTTGTAGAAAGGGAATTATAATAGCAACTGCCTCCCAGAGTTGTTGTGAAGATGAAATGAGATATTTCTAAGGTGCTTTGCAAACCTTAATGTACAATATAAATGCTAGTAATTATTATTATGTAGATTTTTATATATGTGCATGTTGTTACTCCTGATAAAATGAAATCTCCTTCAGGGCAGAGACTTTAATTTTTTGTTTTTATTCTTGTAACCTCAGGACGTTATACAGTGCCTGACACATAGTAGGCACCTAAGCTCTTTGACAACAGGGATCATGTTTTTTTCTTTCTTTCTTTGTATACCTAGTGATTAGCACAGTGCCTAAAATACAGTAAGTGTTCAACAAATGCTTGTTGACTGACTAACTGATGATAACAGGACCTAGGTCTCTTGATTTCTAGTCAGTGCTCTCTCCACTAAACCACAATGCCTCATACTTTCAAGAATTAAATCTATTTTAAATAGTATTTTATTTATTTATTTCAATTATATTTATTTATATTTTAATTTTATTTTATAATTTATAAGTAAATTGATTTTATTATCTATTATATATAAATTTTTATGCTATGCATAAATTTATTATAAATAAATTTATAAAATTTAAATATATTTATTTCAATTACATATAAAAACCATTTTTAACATTCATTTTTTTAAGTTTTGAATTCCAAATTTTATTCCTCCCTCCCTCCAATCCCCCCTTTCTGAGAGAGTAAGCAATCTGATATAGGTTATAGATGTGCAATCATGTGAAACATTTCCATGTGAAAGAAAGAAAGAGAAAGGAAGGAAGGAAGAAAGGAAGGAAGGAAGGAAGGAAGGAAGGAAGGAAGGAAGGAAGGAAGGAAGGAAGGAAAGAAAGGAGGAAGGGAGAAGGGAGAAGGAGGGAGTGAGGAGAAAAAGGAGAGAGAGAGGGAGAGGGGGAAGGGAGGTAGAGAGAGAAAGAGAGAGAGAGAGAGAGAATCCTGTTACAAACATGAAAAGTCAAGCAAAACAAATTCCTGCACTGGCTATATCCAAAGTACATACATACTTACACATGCATGTGTACATACATACTTGTACATACATTCATACACACATGCACACACAAACACACACAAAGTATTCTAAAAGGTTTAGTGCAATTTTAACCTAGTTTGAAATCACAAAGACTTTTGGACATACTCTTGGCATGTCCTAATCTTCACTCTTATTTCATCGACTCTCTTTCTAGAAGGGGAGCATATTTCATCATGAGTAGTGATATGAAGTCAAAGCCAATCTGACCCAATGACAAGTCTGGATCAGAGACTCTGGGAGCACTCCTCAATCTAAGAATGCCTGGTTTACAAGCATCCCAGACAGATGGTCCATATATAACCCCCAGAGGCATTCCATTCTGCTGTCAATTCCCCATCACTTGAGACAGTCCAGTAGAGATTGGATGACCACTCACCAGGGATTGGGCTGAGGGGCTTCCTGATCAGGTATGGGTTGAAACAGATACCTCTAAAACCCCTTCCAGAGATGAGAGCCTATATACTTACACAATTCATGACTCTGAGGTCCCAAAGCCACTTCTTATCCAAAGTGGGTAATCACCCCTATGGTTGTGGTTAGAGGAAAGAAGAGGAAGAAGGAAGCAACATGCTCCATTCTAGAGAGTTGGAGAAGGTCCCAAGGGCCAGCCTCAGAGGGATGGGGGACATGAGGGGATAAATGGGAATCTGTACCTGCACTAGTGCACCTGGCCCTGAGCTCAACTCCTTCACACCTTCTTCTTGCCTGCTAATCAATGTAACCCTTCTAAACAGCACAGGGACTTTTGATTGCCACCCCCAGTCCCTTTGCTGCCTTAACCCCTCAGTTTCCTTAACCCATTCAGTCTTTTCGACTGCCCCAGCATTGTGGAATGGTGGGGAAAGCATTAGCACTGGAGTTAGAGGACCCAGATTCAAATCCCACCTCTGAGACTTACTACCTATATGATCTTGGATAGGTCACGTACCCTCCTTGGGCCTCAGTTTCCTCATCTATAAAATGAGATCAGATTAGATGATCTCTCCAGTCCCTTCCATCTCCAGATTTATAATCCCATGATCAGTCTCATTAGCCCCCTCAGTTCCTTACGCATTTTAATCTGCTCCCCTCCCACCTTTTGAGGTAATATAGTGTAGAAGAACTATAAATTGAGGTGGTTGAAGAAGGTGGTCTCTAAGGTTCCTTCCAGCTCTTGATCTAAGACCCCATGAGAAAGCTAGATAGAACAATAGAGTAGTTTGGAGTCAGGATAGACCTGAGTTCAAATTCAACCTCAGATACACATTTGCTGTGTGACCCTGGGTAAGTCATTTAACTTCTGTTTACTTCAGTATTTTAAACTGTAAAATGGAGATAATAACAGCACCTACCTTGCAAGTTTGTTGTAATGATCAAATGAGATAATATTTATAAAGCACTTAGCACAGTGCCTAGTACATAGTAAGTGCTATATGAACGCTTATTCCCTTTCCTTCTCCCATGATCTCTTTGCCCCCTAAATACCTTCATTGCCTTGTTCCCTTAGTCCTTTCAGTTTTCTGACCCTCTCAATCTATTATTTCTCCTTCTTCAGTCCCCAAACCCCCTAAGTCTTTCATTTCCCTTGAAAAGAATCATTCTCTTTATCTTTTTAGTCCCTTCATCCCCAAGAGTTCCTCTGTCTCAATTATTGCCCCAATTATCTTGGTGACTGAGGCAATGACTGTGGGAGGGGGTGAGAATGAAGAGGGGCCATGCCAAGCAGCATAGGAAAAAAATTTCTGTAGACATAATGTCAGTCATGGTAATTAAATTTCCAGACAAAAGATAGTTGAGGCCACGATGTTGGCGGTACACTTGACGTTTCAATAGGATTGTCTCCTGTGAGTGTCCTTGACAAATGCACAGCATTTCAGGTAAAATGTGGAATTGGTGAGTTAGCCAGGAAGCCTGAGGACTTTCATATTTGATCTCCTCTTTCTTAATCCTGTGGCTTAATTTATTATTAATTAATTAATCAATTAATTAATTAATGGGGCAGAATTTCTCATTCTCAGTAAGCGGATACTACCTACCTCCCAAGTCAACAAGAAGTTTGCATTATTACAAATAACTTAGAGTTGAAAGGAACACTGAAGGCCAGGTAGTTCAACACCTTCATTTTGTAGAAGAGGAAACAATTGCAGGGAACCTAAACTACTCATCCAAGGCCACCTGGTAGTGGTGGAGCAAGGATTCATATTCAGGTCATAAGATTATAAGAAAATAGATTTAGAGAATTTAGAAAGTGGAAGATATCTCAGAGATCAACCAGTCCAACTCCCCCATTTTACAGATGAGGGGACTGAGGCCCAAAGAACTAAAGTGACTTACCCAAGGTTATTCAGATAGAAAATGACTGGGGCTTGAACCCAGACTTTCCATCTTCAAATTCAATGCTTTTCTGGTTATAACATGCTGAAGGCTGATCCAGAACAAACTATGATTCTATGACTTTTTTTCTTCACCCACTATCTTCTAAAGCAACTTGTGAAAAAAATTGGAGGCTTGTGGGATAAAGGCCACCTTGGGGGACTTACCTGGGGTGGGGCTCAAGGTTGATCAGCACACACAGTTTGCATATAATTATGGGGTTGGCAGCCAGGAAGGGGCCTTTATATGGTCTGTACTCAGTGAGCTGCAGGAATGAGGAATGTTGATTGGAGGTTGTCAGTGACCCTTTAGGCTGATAAATCCAGGTGAGGCATTTCCTGGTGAATGTGGTAGAGCATAAGGAACAGAGCAAAGAGAAGAGCTTGATGTCTCTTCTTCTTTGGTACACAGGGGAGTCAGAAGAGTTAGGGAACATTCACTATAATATTACTGTTGAAATTCTCACCATTTCAGAGTTTCTCAACATTCCTGTAGGACATTTCTTGATAAAATACATGTAATGGGAGGTAAATATGGAGCCACCTTGAACTTCCAAACTGAGGCATTGCCCATGGAGTTGAGTCTGCATTCTAGTACCTTCCAAAAGTGGCCTAGGAATGGGGCCCACCAAAAGGGGACAGGCTCAGCAGCATGGGAAATGCCCCAGTCCAGCAGATTCAGTGGATTCTTCTGATTACCCTTCTTAATTACATCTGAATATTTCTGAAAAAAGTTACAACATTCATGAAGAAATTCTCATTTAATTGAATTTATCATTTAAGTCATGGCTACCTGCCATGTACTGTGCTAATAGAAATATAAATACAAATACTGGGGACATAAACACAAAAATGGATTAGTTCCTGCCCTCAGAGAGCTTAAATTCTTATTGGGAAATACCCATGTACACAAAGGAATATATATATATATGTATGTATATAAATAGATAGATAGATAAATAGATAGATAGATAGATAGACAGATAGATAGACAGATAGATAGATAGATAGATAGATAGATAGATAGATAGATAGATAGATAGATAGATAGATAGATATACAAAGTCATAAGAAGTAATTTCAAGAGATTCAAGAGGAGCTCAGGAAGGCCTTTATGTAAGAATTGGAAGCTGAGCTGTGTTTGGAAAGATGAGGATTCTAGGAGACAGAGGTGAAATAAGATTGCATTCAGACCCAGAGATAACTGCTTGCCTATTCAAAGGCACGGTCAGGAGGCAGAAAGTTGTGTACAAGAAAGAGAATTACAAGCTTCCAAGTAATTCTCAGTACTCATGATGGGACTCTAAATGTGACAGGGAAGTTTTCACATTTTTAATGGTGGTGTTCAATATTCCTGAAAGGGAATCTCAATATTCCCAATAGTAGGAGACTAAGGAGTCAGATGTTGTGGGTGGGGTACGGCTATTCAGAGAAGGGGTTGTAGAGAGAGCCAGGAGGTATTGAGGGTATGTATAAGAGTGTGGAGGGAAAGTGAAGGCCTTGGAGATTTTCTGTGGGAACAGAAACATTGACTCTGAGAGGCAAGGACAAAAGTGGTAAAAAGAGTAAAGGTTAAGTCTGGCCTGGAAATATTCTCCAGCTCTTTAAAGTTTGCAGAACTTCTTCCTCACAACAATAATAAGGTAAATATGATAAGGGTTATTATCTCCATTTTACAAATAAGGAAACTGAGGGCCTGAGAGGTTAAATGACTTACCTATAATCACAAAGCTAACAAGTATCTGGGGCAGGATTTGAACCCAGGTCTCCAGACTGCAAGTTCAGAGCACTATCCATTATCCCACTTTGTCTGAGGAGGGCTTGTAAACCTACTCATCACTACAGGGGTTATGTAGAAAGGATCCTGGCACTGAGCAAGGTGGCCTCTAGGGTCTCTTCTGTCTCTAAAATTCTGGAATTCTAGGAGGCTGTTAATAGTTGACATAGAACCAAAAAAGATCTTAGAACGTCAGTCAGATCTATAAGGAATCTTAGAACATATTACCTATAATGTCAAAGCCAGGAAAGATCTTGGATCATAGGATATTAGATTTGAAAGTGGCTTTAGCACATGGAATGTTAAAACTTAGAAAGACTTTACAACACAGAATGCCAAGGCTGGGAGAGACCTTAGAATATAGAATATTAGAACTAGAAGTATTTGAATATAAGAATGCAGAATATCAGAACTGAGTGGAATCTTAGAATATAGAATGTCAGAGTGGAAGGAATCTCACAACCTGGCATGCCAGAGCAAGGAGAGACCACTGAATATAGAATGTTCATAGAACATTCTAGAAGGGACCTTTGGGATGATGTATTCAAACCCTCTCATTGTACAGAGAAGAGAACTGAGGATCAGGGGGAATAACAGTCCAAGTCACTTCGTCTCCTTGGAACTCAGTTTTCCTATTAGGTAAATATTAACCCCATACCTATAAAGATGTGAAAGCTCAGGAACAAAATACAAAATATGTTGGGGAAGAAAACAAATTTCCCGAGGAATCTGGAAAATTCAGTTTTTTTGTTCCCCCAAAAAAATCTAGAAGAAGAAAAAACCATAAACATATGTACACAATACATCAACAATTTTGCCCTGTTTTTCTCTGACCATTCCTAGCTCTAGCTATATCAAGCAGGATCAGTTCAGGAGTAACCCTGGTTAGACATGACACCTTTATGTCTTAGCTAACAAAGACATTTTATATCTAGTCCAGGTGCTAAAAAGAAAAGTTAATGTTACAGACATTTTGGTTTTTCCTAAAATAAATCCAATTTTTGAAAGGCTTTAAAATGTCCAGAAGATTTCTGTCTCTGCTTTCATACTTCTCAGAGACATGGAATTAATGAGCCATTCACCCTTTCTGTGCTTTGTCCCTTGACAATTATGTCATCATGGGCAAGTCACTTCCCCTTAGGGAACTTCCATTTAGTCCCTTCAACAGTTATCTGATCAGGCTATAGTGAGGAATGCCTTTTGTAAGCCTTAGGTACAGAAATGTGAGTTATCCTCATCATTTTTTAGATCCAGGGGGACAGAGTTCACAGCAATCAGTTTATCTTCTGCCGTAGGGGCTATTTTTGGCTGCCCTCCCAAGAAGAGTTGTTTCAGGTGAGTTTGGAGTCTTCGAGAGGGAGGCTGAGCCTTTTTCAAAGTTCAGTGAATAGGAGGAGGAAAACAAATAACCCTCTGGGCTAAGTCGGGCTTCATATCAATGAGACCACATGTCCTGATGTGATAACTTGGCATCGAAGAAGGAGGAAATAGAAAGAGCAGATTCAGGTCCTTCTCCATTCCTATAAAGAAAGCTGGAGGTGAGTCCATAAAATGCAGATCCTAAAGGTATTATTTTCCTGGAATATTCTCAGAGAACTGCTATGGGATGAGTCAACCTCCATCCCAGAGCAGGTAGGAAAATCCCCAAGAGGTTATACTCTTTTTTTTTTCTTTTTAGGCAATTGGGGTTAAGTGACTTGCCCAGGATCACACAGCTAGCAAGTGTCAAGTGTTTGGTCTGAGGCCAGATTTGAACTCAAGTCCTCCAGACTTCAGGGCCGGTGCTCATCTACTGTGCCACCTAATTGCCCCGAGGCTATACTCTTTTAGCTGAAATTCTCAGCCCCATAAATCTAGCTCATCTCTCTACCCTTCTCCTCTCCAACCATAGCAACCCTCCATCTCCCCTCACTACCCACCCTATATATTACAACCTTTTCCTTTATTTCCAGAATGAAGCTTCCACACTGGCACAATAGGTGTCCCTATAGTCCCACACACCACCTCCTCCAAACCTTCTAACATTTTCAGCCATTAGACTGGGCATTATGAGACCTTGGTTCTCATTTACTATGCGATCTTTAGCACATAGACTTATGGATCATTTACCTAGAGCTGGAGTGAATGAAGCTGAGATATCATCGAGTCCAACCTCCTCATTTTACAGAAGAAGAAACTAGGGCCCAGAAACAGAAGCTAACTTTCCCAAGGCCACTCAAATAGAAGTGGCGAAACAAGGACTTGAACCTAGGTCCTTTCACTCTCTGTAATATTCTACAGACTCCTCTTTGGACCTCAGTTTCCACATCTATAAAATGAGGAGTTATATGATGTCTAAAGACCTTTAAGCTTTGAAGTTCTGTGTTTTGTCTTATATGTCCCTCTCCTTGAGTTGGCATAATACACTACCTCTTTCCCAGTCCAGATCTCTCCCCTAGTAAATACTGACCAAGGTGCTCCTTTAGCTGTTCAAAAGGTTATAAGAAGTGGGAAGTCCTTTACCTAAGAATCTGATTGGTGTAATAAAAACAGTCCTAGCTTGGAAGTTCAAAGACTTGGCCTCTAGTCATGACTAGGCTATAAATCACTATATGTCTTGGCCTCAATCTTCTCATCTCTAAAATGAAGGTATTGAACTCAGTGCTCTTTGAGATTAGGTTCCATTGGTCTACTAGAAGGTGTTAGTTGAGGGAGATTTGACATTAACATTATAGAGGCTGGCCAACCTCCCTACAATGAATAAACTTTTTTTTCAAACTTCTGACACCTAAACATTTTCTTTATGGCAGGTTGATTAGAGTGCCCCCATGTGTTACAGGTCTTTCAAAGGATATGATAATATTTTTCATCCTAACATCAATACAACTAATAATGATAAAATTTTTCACTCCTCTTTCTTCAAGGTCTACTCATGGAGTGGTGGGGGCAAGTGTGCCATAATAGAAATGAATAGGATATCAAAAGCCTTGCATCTAAGTCCAGGCTGTGCTAATTACCAGCTGTGTGACCTTGGGGAAGTCATTTTAATTTTCATTGTATCAGTTTCCCAATCTCTGAAATGAGGGGGTGGGGTCAGGTGGTTTGTAAGGTCCATTCCCCTCCTGACATTCAGTGATTCTGAGAGTTCTAAAGAACCACGTGCAGCCCCAGTGAATGCTTTGGCCATGCCTGTTGGGATGACTGACTATCAAGACGGTGACTATGACATTGAATCATCCAGAAAGAAGGCAAAAAAATAATTAATCATCCAGATATTTTCAAATCCCTTTGCGTATCTGATGGGGTGAAAACAATTGTCTGCTTCCTGTGTTTTCTGTTCCTGTTTGAAGCAGCACATCAATGATGAAGAAAAGAAAACAAATCTTCAAAACTTTTATGCAAAGGAAGGGTTTTGTTCAACTGTTTTCAGTCGTGTCTCAGTATTCATGATCCCATTTGGAGTTTTATTGGCAAAGATACTGGAGTGGTTTGCCATTTCCTTCTCCAGCTCATTTTACAGATGAGACACTGAGGCAAACAGGGTTAAGTGACTTGCCCAGAGTCACACAGCTAGTAAGTATCTGAGACCAGATTTGAACTCATGAAGATAAGTCTTCATGACTTCAGACACAGCACTCTATACTCTGTGCCACCTAGCAGAGCTACACAATTCACCACTTAGCATAGTGGAAAGTATTTTGAACTCAGAATCAGGAGAACTATATTCAAATCCTGGCTTTGAGACAAGTCATTTTACCTTGTGGCCCCCAGCTTCCTCATCTATAAAATGAGGATAATGATTCTCTGCCTCAAAGAGTTGTGGAAAGGAAAGGTGTTTGGTAAACCTTAAAGCAGTATATAAATCTTACTTTATTTATTTTTCTTTTTTAATTTTTTTATTTTATTCTGAACTTAAGAAATAAAACAAACATTTCCATAACGTATAGAATAGGAAAAAAGGATGATTACACATGAAACTGCACTGTTATGCACAACTTGGTATTCCTTTTAAAGATATAATAAAGTTATCATGGAACTTTTTTTCTTTATTTCTTCCCTCCCACTTCCTATCCTAGAGATGTCTACCACTAGACATAAATATATATGTATGGAAAACCACTCAATACATACTTCTATTTACCAGTTATTTCTCCAGATGCATCTTTCTTCATATCCTTTATAGTTAATTTGGGTATTTATAATAGCCAAAATAACTTATTTGATCAGTCATTCTTAAAACAGTATTGTTGTTACTGTATACAATGATCACTTGGTTCTGTTCATTTTATTTTTCATTATTTTGTGCAAGTCTATGCATGTTTTTCTAAGATAATCAAGTTCTCTATTTCTTACAGCACAGTAGTGTTTCCATCACAATCATATACCACCATTTGTTCAATCCATTTTCCCAATTGATGGGCGTCCTTGCAATTTCTACTTCTTTGCCAGCACAAAGAGATCTGCTGTAAATATTTTAGAACATATGAGTTCTTTTCCTTTTTCCATAATCATCTTGGGAAACAGACCTAGTAGTGGTATAGCTGGGTCAAAGGAATAGGCAGTTTAATAACTCTTTGGCCATAAGTCCAGATTGCTCTCCAAAATGGTTGGATCTGTTCATAGTTCCACCACCAATAGTCTCCAACATTTGTCACTTTTCCCTTCAATCATTTTAGCAAATCCAATATGTATAAAATATCTCAAAGTCATTCAATTTAATTTTAATTTCTCTAATCAATAATGATTAGAGAATTTTATATGACTATAAATTGTTTTGATTTCTTCATTGGAAAATGCCTGTTCATATCCTTTGACCATTTATCAGTGGGAGAATTTCTTGTAATGACTTGTATAAGAATATAGATTTGACAAAATTCTTTATATATCTGAGATGAGAATTTTATCTGAGAATCTGTTTATAAATTTTTCCCCTTTTTTCTGCTTTCCTTCTGATCTTGGCTACATTTATTTCATTTGTACAAAAACTTTTTAATTTAATGTAATCAAAGTTATCCATTTTACACTTCACACTGTTCTCTATCTCTTGTTTATTCATAAATTGTTCACCTGTTCGTAAGTCTGATAAGTAGTATGTTCCACGTTCTTCAGATTTTCTTTTAATAGCTTTCTTTATATCTAGGTCATGTATATATTTTAAACTTATCTTGGTAGATGGTGTAAGATACTGGTCTATGCCCAATTTCTGCCAGACTGCTTTCTAGTTTTCCCAACAATTTTTATCAAATAATAAATTCTTATCCCCAAAACCTAAGTGTTTACACTTGTCAAATACAAGATTACTATATTCATTTGCTACTGCAAATTGTATGTCTACTCTGTTCCACCTCTCTATTTCTTAGCCAATATCAGATAATTTGATAATCATAGCATTATAATAAGATCTGGTATTGCTAAACCTCCTTCCTTTACATTTTTAATTAGTTTCTTTGATATTCTTCATGTTTTATTCTTCCAAATGAATTTTGTTATTGTTTTTTCTTATTCAGTAAAATTATTTTTTGGTAATTTAATTGGGATGGCATTGGATATTTAAATTAGTTTAGGTAAAATTGCCATTTTCAATATATTGGCCCTGTCTACTTATCAACAATTAACATTTCTCCAATTATTTAAACCTGATTTTATGTGTATAAAGAGGATTTTTTTAATAATTTTGTTCATATAGTTTCTGGGTTTGTTTTAGCAGTTGTACTCCCAAGTATTCTATACTGTCTGGAGATATTTTAAATGGAGTATCTCTTACTATCACTTCTTGCAGGGTTTTGTTTGTGATGTATAGGAATGCTGATGATTTATGTGGATTTACTCTATATTCTGCTATGTTGCTAAAATTATTAATTGTTTTGGCTAACTTTTTAGTTGAGTCTTTGGGATTTTCCAAGTATATCATCATACTGTCCGCAAAAAGGGAGAGTTTTATTACCTCATTCTCTGTTCTGATTCCTTATATTTCTTTTTCTTCTTTTTTTGCTATAGCTAGGATTTCCAATGGAATACTGAATAATATTGGTGACAGTGGACATCCTTGTTTCACACCTGATCTTACTGAGAAGGCTTCTAGCTTATCCCCATTACAAATAATGTTTGCTGATGGTTTCAGGTAGCTACTTTTTATCAATTTAAGTAAAAATCCATTTGTACCTATATTTTTAAGTGTATTTAATAGAAATTAGTGTTGTGCTTTATCAAAAGCTTTTTCTGCATCTACTGATATAGTAACATGATTTTTTTCTTTTATTATTGATATAATCAATTATGTTAATAGTTTTCCTTATGTTAAAACATTCCCGCATTCCTGGTATAAATTCCACTTGGTCATAATGTATAAGCTTTGTAATATATTGTTATAATCTTTTACTTAGTATTTTATTTAGGATTTTTGCATCCATATTCATTAATGAAACTGATCTATAATTTTCTTTCTCTCTTTTTACTCCTCCTAATTTAGGTATCAGTATCATATTTGTTTCATAAAAGGAGTTTGGTAGGATCCCTTCTTTGCCTATTATTTCAAATAATTTATTTGATATTGGAATTAGTTGATTTTAAAATATTTGATAAAATTCATTTGTAAATCTATCTGGTCCTGATGATTTTTTCTTAGGAAGCTCATTTATGGCCTGTTCAATTTCTTTTTCTAAAACAGGCTTGTTTAGATATTTTATTTCCTCTTCTACTAATCTAAGCAGTTTATATTTTTGTAAATATTCTTCCATTTCACTTAAATTGTTAAATTTGTTGACATACAATTGAGCAAAATAACTCCTCATAATTGCTTTAATTTCAACTTTGTTAGTGGTATATTCACCCTTTTCATTACTAGTGATTTGGTTTTCTTCTCTTTTTCTAAATCAAATTAACCAATGATTTATGTATTTTTTTTAAAAAACCAACTCAGTTTTATTTATTGATTTAATGTTTTTTATACACAATGTTATTAATTTCACCTTTAATGTTTAGGATTTACAACTTAGTGTTTAATTGGGGATTTTTAGTTTGTTCTTTTTCTAGTTTTTTAAATTGCATACCCAATTCATTACTCTGTTCTGTCCCTGTTTTATTGATGTAAGCATTTAGAGCTATAAATTTTCCTCTGATTATTGCTTTTGCTATATCCCATAGGTTTTGATATGTTGTCTTATCATTGCCATTCTCTTTAATGAAATTATTGATTATTTCTATGATTTGTTCTTTAACCCATTCATTAAGATTAGGTTGTTAAATCTCCAGGTAGTGTTTAATCTATGATTCTGTGGTCTCTTTTTTATTGCATCATGCTTTTTTTGGCATTATGCAAAATATATGTTTTTATGCACTTTTGTTGCATTATAATCTGAAATGGATACTTTTAACACTTCTGGTATTTTGCTTTTAACTCTAACATTTTTATGTCCTAATATGTTTTTGTATGTTTTATATTATTATTTTTGTCAATCTTTGTATGTTTTATATTATTATTACTGGTGATTCAAGAGGTAGCCCCCACATTCTGATAAGGATCCAAAGTACAGGTTAACTGTAAAGGCCATAGGAAAAACACCCAACTGCCAATTGTAGAGACGGGCCCCATGGACACACCAGGTGACCCTCTTCCCCAACCCCAGAGGAAAAAAATCATTGGCAGAAATGGTTAATGAGGCACGATGCCTTGGAGTGCCAAGCCACAGCAGAGAACAATGCGCCTCTCAGATTTCAGCTGCACCAACTGGCCTTGGGCCACCCATGTGCCTTGCTCAACCTCACACTGTGGCTTTTGTATTAACCTAATCCCTGTGGTGGTGGTGGTGGTGGTGGTGGTGTGTGTGTGTGTGTGTGTGTGTGTGTGTGGTATGTGAAGACACTAGTGATGAATACCAGTGAGCTGCAGGCAGACTGGCAATGGAACCAGGGTACACAACTAGGTAATATTGGATACTATTGGAGTCCTAGAGATCAGTTAGCTTTTCACAGGGAAAAAACAAGATTGTAGTCAGAACTAGAAAGGACCAGAGAGACCATCTAGTCAAATTCCTTCATTTTACTAAAGCCCAGAGAGGGAAGGGACTGTCCCAAGATCACTCAGCAGACATTTGTCAAACCAGGGACTCACATCTAAGTTTCCTGACTCCTCAATTTAATATATTTTTTTTGCTATAACTGGCACCACATTCTAGGCTTTGAATCTAGGGTTTGGGGTATTTCATAGGCTTATAAGGCATAGGGCTGGAAGGGAACTTAGGAATTCTAGGATCATAAATGTAGCACTGGAATAACCCTAGAGGTCATCTTATCTATCCCATTGGAGGCCCAGAAAGGGGAAGGGACTGATCAGAGGTCATACAAATAGTAAGAAGCTTGGGTTCCTATCATAGCAGTAAGATCAAATATCCACTGGAGTTGTAATATTGGAGGACTTATATATAGAAAGGATTTAAGAGATTGTCTAGTGCAACCGCCTTCTTTTATAAAGGAGGAAACTGAGTCTGGAAAGGTGAAATCACATCGTAAGTATCAGAGCTGGGATTTGAACCCCAGGTCTTCTAATGCTTAATCCAGCACTCTTTCGACTACATCACACAGCCTCTTGTCCTAAGAGGCCCAGGAAATTTTGGAATAGAAGCAACTTGGAATGCTAGATTGTCAGTGTTTCCAGCATGGAAACTTGAGGCAAATATGGGCTAGCTCTGAGGCCACCCCTATCCCAAAGTAATACCCAGGACCACTAGAAACTGGGAATCCCAGCTCTCCAGGAAACTGGTATCATACCATGAGGCAACATGGGGTTGTGGAAAGAACACTGGTGGCGCCATTATGGAAACATCCCCATCTGAAGTGCAGAGAAAGGGGAATCTTTTATTAAAAGAGCAACACGAACAACAAACAACCTTCAAAACATCTTCCTCTCCACAGCCCCTGAACATGTCCCTCTAACTGGTCTTGATCTTGGAAATTCAGCAAACTTGGAAATTCAATTGCTTTGGAGCAAACCATGGGTGCAGGGCCCCCTAAGTCTATTTCAGTCATCAGCTTTTGTTGACAGGTATATTGGGGAAGAGGATGGGCTCAGGCACCATCTTCATGAGATAACAGTGAAAAAGAATATGGTCCTGCCTTCTTCAAGGCTGTGATGATGGTACTATGGAGTACCAACTTGTAGATGGAGAGAGGGGGCTTAGAGCTCCATGCCTTGGCCTTCTTGAACTCATGCACTCAACACGAGGAGGTCCTAAAGGAATGAAGCACAGAAGTTCGGGTCGCATCTGTCCCTTGAAAGAGAGAGCTTTGCAGCCAGTGAGAATGTGGTGGGGAAAATGACAAAAGGAGAGATTCCACAAGGTGTTCCCTGTAGTACTATCCTTGGGGTACATGCCATTGGCCAGCCTTGGAGGAAAGACTACCTTTAAATGAAACCCTACTGGAGTAACCAAAGGCAGAGGATTCAGTACTCACACCCTTTGGATGGGGTCCGAGGTAGAGAAGCCTCATATCAAGTTCCTCAGATTCAAGCAGACCTGTGCTCCATGACCAGAACATATTCCCTTCTCTTCCCCACCTATTGAAGGCTCAGATTAGCTTCTGCCTTCTTGGAGTTTTCCCTGATAGCTCTCTTCCCCACATCTGAAAGTATTCTCCATCTCTCCAAATTTTCCTAAAACAATTTGGATCTCCCCTCCAACCCTATCACACTCTATTTTTATTAAGCCTATCCATGTGCATGCTGTACCCACCTTAAACACTTTGACGGCAGGAGCTGTGTTGTTTTCCATCTTTATATTCCCTATATATGTGCTAAATAAGTGCTAAATAAGAATTGATTTGAATTGGAATTCCGTTCCAGAGAAACAGTGCCACAGAACAGATTTCTAGTGTGGGTTTCAAAAGTCATCAAGTCGACACTGATTCCATTTAGTTCCCTGTCCCCAGTCATGTTCCCTAAAGCCCCCTTCTCGTTCATCCCCAGACCCTGCTCCAGTGTCCCAAGCCTCTTGGCTACAAATATGCTTGCATCTTCCATCACTGAACATATGGAAAGGCTTGCTTGTCCAGATTCCCAGAGGAACCAGAAAAACAGCTCAGATATAATAGAAATCATATTGGACTTAGAAGGTCTAGGTTCTTATCCTCCCTCTGCCCTGCCAGTCCCACAACACTAGGGATGTAACCCTGGATAAATCACCTGTCCTCCCTTTGCTTCAATTTCCTCATCTGTAAGATGAAGATAGCAGGGCTATGGTGATGATCAGATGAAATGTAGACTATAGTACTTTGCAACCAGGAAAGGTTATGAAAATGAGCTATTATGATGATAGAAATCAAACCACAAAGGACACCTATGGCCTGATTGCTTTGGGGCCCTGGATCTTATCTCTTGGTAAACGGGCTAAGTGGAAAAAAGGATAGAGGGGAAACCAACAGGAAAACAAAGCCACTGCACAGGAGAAGGTGGACCCATCATGCCAAATACCCTCACCTCCAAGACATCAATATCGGCATTGCTGAAGTCAATGTTCAATATTTTGGGGAGCGGAACTCCAGAGCCTAGCACAGCTGTGAAGAGAAGCAGGCAGGTATGATTAGTGTAGCTCAAGGGAGGGCAGCTACCTCATGTGGAAGCCTTCTATTTACTCCATATGAAGGTAACCCAGGTTTCAAACCTGAAGCATTTTGTATAAAATTTTCCTAATTGGTGAAGCAATGATGACTCAGTGCTTCATGCACTGAGGGCAAGATGCAAGAGATTTGGAGAGGAGAAACCCATTCGATTTATTCTTCAAGAGACAAACTTTGTACTGAACTTGATTCACAGTACACAGTAAAGGAGGCTCAACGTGTCCCTAATTTCTAGCTTGCCTTCCTAGAAACATCAGGGAATTTATCCTTGGGTGAGATCAGGGCCATCTCAGTAAAATGAGATTTCAGCTCACTCTCATCTAAAAAATTCATTTACTCATTTGTATTTTCTGGTATCAGAGGAATCAGAGGAATTCTCCTATTTTTGTTTTCTATTTGCTGGGATAAATGGCTTACTCACTCTTCACTATTTGGGGTGTCTTCTGTATAATTAGCATTTGGTGAGAAGGAGTGAAGCCTGCATGTGTAAACTTGGTGTACACTCCCCATTTAAAGGAAATTGACCAGAGAATCTACTGACTTTGTTGCTTTGGAACCTAGAAAAAGTGTCACTAGATCAGTGATGTTTAGGGGGGCAGAGAGATATAATCCTAGTCTGGTACCTCTCTCAGAGAAGAACAGAATGGCCAGCCTCATGGCCCCTTCTCCTACTCCAGTCCAGAGAGGCATCAAAGTCTCCCTTTGAGAAGGATGGGAAATATCTAGAGATATTTACTCATACGTCCTTATAATCTTAGAGTACTTAGACAACCCATATGGACATACACAACTTACCCACATGTAGGGGCTCCATACATATCTTGAAGGTACTTAGTTATTCATATATATTCTTCTTCACTAGAATCTAAATTCCTTGGGAGCAGGGACTCTTTGTTTTTCTTTGTATACCTAGTACATATGCCTAGCACATAGTATGTAATTAATGAACACTTGTTGACCAGATGACTTAATGCAGGCAGAGCTGGCCCATATTGTAGCAGGTGCAATAAAAATCCCTCTCTGGGGGCAGCTAGGTGGCACAGTGGATAGAGCACTGGCCCTGGATTCAGGAGGACCTGAGTTCAAACCCGACCTCAGACACATAACACTTACTAGCCATGTGACCCTGGGCAAGTCACTTAACCCCATTGCCTAGACCAAAAAAAAAATCCTCTCATTACATTGTCTGAGAGGGTGACTGTGATAGAGAGTATTGAAGTTCATTCTGAGGTATATAGATAGTATAGTATAAAGGGAATATACAGCTTTCAATAGAAGGTAAAAAGGGACAGAAATTGGCACTAGAGGGGCACTTGGATTTTGGCCCCATCTCTGCTACCAGTTTTCTATGTGACCTTAGCCAACTCACTTCCCCCTCTCTGAGACTCAGTTTCCTTTTCTTAAGAATAAAGTGGTTGAGTTAGAGAGGCTCTAAGGTCCATCCCAGCTCTAATATTCTGGGGTCTAGGTTCCGTTCTAGCTCTGATGTTCTGTATTCGATGTTTTCAAATCCTTTGATTTAAAAAAAATATCAGAGCCACCCCAGAAGCAGACAACTCTAGGTTTCTACACACTCAACAGGTCCAGAGAGTATCATAGTCCATTTAAGCGGCATACTCAGAATAATGCCCTGAGTCTTTGAAGGTTTCCATTTTGTTTTGTGGACTCTCCTTAAAAAGGAAGAAGTATGTCATATGTTTTAAGAATATTTGCATCTAAAATTGTTAAAGTTTAAAAAACGCCTCTTAAAAGGCAAAGGGTGATCTTCAATTATTTGGGGAATCCAATTACATGGATCAGAGGACCTTGACAATGCCAGAAAAATGACGTATTATGCTATTATAGGAATGACATTATAGCATATTCAATAACTCCCTCAAATTTGAACTCAATTGATTTGAAATTAGGTACTGTGCTCATAAGTGTGAAATTAGAGTGCATGAAACACACGACAATCTCTCTACAAGGAATTGGTAGCTGTCATTACCATTCATCGCTGGCATGAAAGCAAGGTCAAAAATCTTGCCAACCAGCACTTCCATCAAGCCGACCTATCAGGGAGAAGAAAATGATTTTAAGAAGCTTAAAAATGGGAGCAATTGCTTAGCTGTAACCCAGAGACCTTCCCCATTTCCTTTTTCTGGGCCTCAGTTTCTCTACCTATTAAATGAGGAGCCAGGACTAGATGATCTCTAGGACCTCTCCATGCTCTGACCCTTTATGTTCTATGCTCTAAAACCCCTTCTAGCTCTGACGTCCTGTGATGTGGTTGCAATAGCTTCCCTTTTCCTCCTCCCAGAATTTGGCACTTACATCAAAATTGCCCACATTTGAAGTTTTCAAAGTAAGTGTTGTCCTAAGAAAAAGAAAGCATACAGTTAAGGTAATGAATGTTTATCACTGGTGATGGGTTGGGTATAGATCATGATCAGACAAGTTACTCTGTGAACTAGCACCTCTCATCCCAGCTGTGAGCCTCACCCATTATGGGGCAAAGAAAACAGACAAACTCAATGAGTTGCTTACTTGTCCAGCTTGGCATCGATCATAAGTTTATCAGCTTCCACAGAAAATAAGGCCAAGAGATCAGTATCCTGAAAACGGAAAGTGTTTGAGAGGTGTGTGAGGGACAGAAGCAGCACACAACCTCATGTCAACAGAAGAAATATAACTTCTAAGAAGTACCTTGACATAATAGGAAAAGGGCATAACTGGGAGCCCTAGTGATAAAACTTGGTTCTATTACTAATTAACTGTGTGACCTTGGACAAATCATTTCATTTCTCCAGATCTCCATTTTATCCTCCACCAATGTTGATAGTAATCCCTGGACTAGTGTACTCACAAAGACTGCTGTGAGGATTCATTGAGACTAGGTCTATAAAGCCCTTTGTAAATGGGAAAGCATTATGAAATGTCAAGGGCTATTGTTGTCATTGTAATTATGAATTATCTCATTGCTAATAAGAACAAGGTCATGGACACTATCTCTCCATGAATGGCTTATTTCTTGACAATGCTGTCACTCCTTGTGTCTCTCTGAGGAGGGGATGCATAAGTGGTTTGTCACTTCTTACAACAGGTATCATCTAGCTATAGATAAAGGAACCTCCATCAATTCCAGTGTTATTTTCATTCACTTCTCATAAGAGGTTGCCCTCCCCATCTTGTTCCCAACTCCAGCTACCTACTAGTCACAAGGAGGAAAGAAAGGAGCTTGGATGACTCAGGGAAAACTCATCTCCACTACTGGAGAAAGAGATTAACATCTGATTGATAGAGGATGAGTCTCATCAGTTCAGAGTTGGAAAAGACCTCAGCCATTTCTACCTGAAGTTGGAATCCCATCCACAACATGACAGAGAAGTGGCCATCCAACCACTGTTTGAAAAACCTCCAGTGACATAAAGCTCACTACTTCTAGAATCAGTTTATTCCATTATTGGACCACTGTGAGTATCAGAAACATCTTCCTTATATTGAATCAAAATCTGCCTCTTCCTAACTTCCAACTACTGTTCTTAATTTTCTCCTCTGGGGCCAGGCAGAAAGGTAAACACTCTTCCCTATGACAACACTTTGAAATATTTGAAAATAAGTAGAGGATTCATTTATCAGAGAAGGATAGATTAAACGACCCCGAAGATACCTTCCAATGCTGAGATTCAATGATTCTGTGAACATATGTGTTCCCTAAGTGTTTGCTTCTCCAAACTAAACATCTTTCATTTCCTTTGAATAATTTTGTCTGTGAATCACTCGCCCATATTAGGGGAAACAATGTTCCCTACCCATGATCAGAAGGCTGTGTCCAGCTCAGATGGACAAAAAAATAACTCTTTATCATGGTCACTGATTGAGAGCCTATAATGAGGACATTAGAAATGGCTGTTCTCCACCATCAAAGATGGAAATCACTCATCCTTAGTACACATAGAATGGGGTTCTAATCCCCAGAGAAACTTTAGAGATATACTATCCATGCATTTATTCATTAAGACATTTTTCACTCAGGCACAACAACACTCTTTTTCCAAGAACTTACCACATCGAGAAGACAGATAGTAGTTTCCACATCATTTGGCTGGGACACCATGATTTCTGCAGTGGCAAAGACCTTCACCACAGCTTCATCTTTTTGTAAAGAGACATCAGGAGGATGGGGGACCTGAATTCTTATGGTCAATGGTCGTGACTCAGGATACTGCTGGAAAACCTGGATAACCACAGACAATGAAAAAACAAGACCATTTGACCCTGAAGCCTTCATCAGGAAATCATGCAGGAAAATGGAGGACAGTCAGCTGTCCTGTAATTGGCAAGGGTTTCCTACAGCCTTCTATGGGGGTCCTGATGTTTGGACACAGAATCCTTCTACAAATTTATAGAGTGAGGGGGTTGGTCTAGATGATCTTTCAAATCTCTTCTAGATCTTTGTCCCAAGGTCCCTTCTAACTCTGCTATTCTAACGTTCTAAAATCCCTTCTGGCTCTGACATTCTATGCCTTTTGTTCTAAGGACCTTTACAACTCTGAGACTGGTAAAAATAAGTCTGACTTCTGAAGTATCTTCCATCTCCAAAAGTCTATGGGTTGGTGATTCCATGCCTACTACATAAAGTAAAATAAACCTGCAGCTTTCCTAGCTCGGGTCCCGCTGATTTTGAAAGAATCTCTAATTGTTATGTTTCCTTTGAGAACAGAGATTCCTAATTATTTAGCCAAATTCCACTTTGATCATCTACAGTCAGAGTCAGAAGTCCTGTGATGAAGTCCTAGCCTCACCATTCACTAGCCATGCTACCTTAGGTAGGTGACTTCTTATTGCCCCAGTTTCCTCCTCTTTAAAATGGAGGTAATAATACTTAGGTTGCCTCCTTCATGAGGTTGTTATGAGGCCCAAATAAGGTCATGTATATAAAGGACTATGTAGCTTAAAACTCTTTATGATTGTGAGCTATTGTCTCTGCTGTTTTCATGCCATGGAACTCAATCTCTATCTTACTCTTTCCTCTCTTTCTTAGGACTTGGTCTCAGAAACGCTAACTAATACCTCATGAAAAGCCTCAGCACAACCAAAGGAGAACACTGCAGATTGCCTGGCATCTTTTCTTCCAATCCAATCCCACCTTTACTAGCTATGTTATCTTGAACAAGTCATTAACCTCTTTTAGCCTCAGTTTCTTCCTCTTTAAATTGAAAGTAGTAATACTTGAACTGCCTTCTTCCTAGGGCTGTTGTGAGGTTGACCTTCTTAAAATCGGTGAGGGCCCCATAGGGATTCAGGATAAAGCTGAACCCTAGGGACCAACCTCCAGATCACACCAACCTCACTCACCTTAGGGATCAGTGCCCCCAGAGTGGATGTGGTTAGAGGAGGGAGCTCAGGAAACTGTAAGGAGAAATAAAGAAGATTTCAGTGAACCTCCCTACAACAGAAGTTAGAAATGAATCCCTAGGGATTCAAATATTTTCTATCAAGGCAAAAAAAAAAAAAAGAATTCAGTCCCACGAAAAAAGTCAAACTACTTTTCACATAGACTACTATACAAGAGGTCTGGATTTACAAAGCTAACCCTAGAAAGGTTAGTTCAGGTTTTTGCCACACTGTACTTGCAATTCCGTTTATTTTCACCAGGTGGTGCCTATTTTATATGGACTGGAGGCAGCAGATAAAGTGCCAGTCCTGGAGTCAGAAAGACCTGAATGCAAATCTAGCCTCAGACACTTACTAGCTTTGTGACCCTGGGCAAGTCACTTAACTCTATTTGCCTCAGATTGTTTATCTATAAAATGAACTAGAGAAGAAAATGGCAAACCACTCCAGTATCTCTGCCAAGAAAACCCCAAACAGGGTCATGAAGAGTCAGATATCACTGAAATGACTGAACAACTTTATCACAAGAATGGATAATAGGAGCAGGGCACAGAGAAAATAACAATGGTGCTCTTCCCATTGTATATACAAATATATGTACATATAATATGCATGCATAGATACCTTGTGTGTATACATGTGTGTGTATGCATACACATGTGTCTCTGTATAGTGTGCACACATGTTGTGTATACAATATATACATACATGCTTGTATGCATATGTATGTGTATGTTGAACACATATATATACATATATATTTCAATAGTTCAAAACATCTATAATTTCATCTATGTGTAGACTTCCTCTACCAATGAAGATCATGTTCTGTTAGTAGTCATCATAAATTGTGGTATTAATGCTAATAATAGTAATAGTCCCCTTGTGGTCAACTTTATGGAGATGCACTAAGTTGGTTCTCAAATAATACGTGCATAATCAGTCTCAAGGCCCATACTCAGGCCCATCCATCTTAGCTTGACAGAGCTTTCCATCCATTGCCACAGTCTTTTTTTTTTTTTAAGGCAATTGGGGTTAAGTGACTTGCCCAGGGTCACACAGCTAGTGTCAAGTGTTTGGTCTGAGATCAAATTTGAACTCAGGTCCTCCTAACTTCAGGGCTGGTTCTTCATCCACTGTGTCACCTACCTGCCCCAGCACACTCTTAAAGAAAATAGGATCACCCACTCACTACAAAATGGTATCAGTAGAACTTTAGTAACAGTTAAAAATAATACTCCATTAAAATAGCAGAAATATTGACTAATTGACATTTGCCTAATATACACAAGCTATAGGGGCCAAATAGTCCAAACAAATGGTAGGTTGGCTAAGTTTTTCACACATCACATGATGTAACAGTGTAATAGAAAACCAACTTTTGCATAGAAGAAACTAAGTTTGATGTACGCAGTGGGAAGAACATTGGAATTGGAATTAAGAAACCTGAAATTGAATTCTGGCTTTGATTCTTGCTAACTGTATGACCCAAGGTAATTTATTTCCCCTCTCTGGACCTATGTCCATAAAATAGGCACCATTTATGCCCAACCATAAAATAAAGAGCTTGGACTAGATCAGAGCTCCTTAGACACAGAGCTCTCTGTGTCCTGGAACTCCTGAGCATTCTGGTGAAACCTATACCTCCCTCTCAAAATAATTATTTTAAATGCTTTAAATAAAATACATAGAATTACAAAGGAAAACAATTATATTGAAATACAGTTATCATAATATTTTTAAAACATCTACGGACCCCATTAAGAACTCCTGGGAGAAGATCCCTACAGTACCATGCCCTTCCAAATTCTGTGATCTATGTAGATATTTGCCTCCCTGCCTGGGCTGCCCTAAGCTCAGCTAGGAAAGGTTCCAGACATAATGAGTCCAAGTGGGATTACTTACCATACCATCAGTGATGTCTATATCCAGTGCCCCTTGCTTCTGAAGGAGAGCCAACACCGAGCCCAGGAAGTTGGCAGAAATTGCAAGCTGGGAATTGGTTGACTCACCCATGGGTGGCAAGTCTGGCATCTGGGGCCTTGGCCTGGTGGCTGGTCGGCCCAATGGATAGTCAACCAGACCACCTCCAGCCTCTCCAACAAGAGTCTGTCAGGAATAGGGAAGAAAGCTATGATGATGAAGAGACTTATAAGAAGCTACTTGACTTCCAGAATGGATCTCATCGGTCAATCAACAAGTATTCACTAGGCATTTACTCAATATCAGTGATGCACCACTGACATTCATTCCCCTTCCCTAAGAGATCTTGGAAAGTTGATAATTAGTAAGCATAGCCACTGCAGAAGCCACACACACATACAAAAAGGCACGCGAGGGAAAGAGCTTGCAAAACCCAATAGAATGGAGAAGGCACAAATGGAATGTTGTGATGGGAAGAGAAGTAGTGGTAGTCACACAGCTGAAAAGGGCTGTCTTCATCAGCTTATTTTCCCCTCCTAGGTAAGTCAGTGGAGGCAGCTAAATTACACAGTGGATGGAGCTCTGGACTTGGGGGTCAAGATCTGAATTCAAATCCCCAGCCTCAGACACTTTCTAGCTCTACAAACCTGGGCAAGTCACTTAACCTCTGATTGCCTCAGTTTTTTTCATTTATAAAGAGGGATAATAATAGCACCTACCTCCCAGGGTTGTGGTAAGGATCAAATTGCATATTTGTAAAGTGCTTAGCAAACATTAAAGTGTTATATAAATGCTAGCTATTAGTATTAGCTTATAAGAATCCTATCACTATTAGTCATTCATCCTTTGTTTCTGAAGAACAATGGCATCATGAGGGAGACGTCTTGACTTGCAAGTGAATTGGATTTAAGTGAGGCAAGGCTACACAAAGTCATCAGCCTCACTCTATCTTGCAGAGTCATTGAAGTCCAGCAGCAGGACAAAAATCAAGATGACTGAGATGGACGAGGACACAGTGGATGACCTTGGAGTAATAATAACATTGACTTATAGGCTCCTTATTCTCTAATCATCATTGACTGGAACAGCTTAATGCTGGTGATTACTGCTAGCCACTTGCCTCTGGACTGTTGAGGCAAGTTATTGTTGAGAAGGGGTGGTGGGTTCCACAAATGGAATCTTTTCAGAACACATACAAACAAGAGAATGTACAGTGCACACAGAGTGCTGTGAGGTCTCTCCCTATCAGGTAAGTTAGTGGTAGAAAATATGGGATTTGGAGTCCAAGAATCCTAGACTTTTAGAACTGGAAGACATCTTAAAGATCATCTAATCCAATTCCCACATTTTACAGATGAGGAAAGTGAGGTTCAGAAAAGCAACGTGACTTACTCAAAGTCACACAGGACCTGTGTTCAAATCCCATTCTGCCACTTACTAGTTGTGGGACAATGAACAAGTCATTCCCCCTCTCCAGGTCTCAATTTTCTCATCTGTAAAATGAGGGAGTTGTACTTTAAAATCTTTTAAATCTCACCCAACTTTAAACACTACAAACTTATGGGCCTGCTATTTGGATCTTGAACTCCAAAATGATATCTCATTTCTGTATTTCCAAAGAGAAAGGGGATCCTAGGAAAGGGACCCATTTGCCTTTGTCTCTCTATGGAGTCAGCAGGAGGGAACTATGGTGCTAAATTCAGATTAGGAAGAGGACCAGGTATTATTGATATCACCTGATTTCAGGTTAAACTGATTCAGCTCTGATCCCTCTGGAAGAGTGGAAAGAGGTCTGGACTTTGGGTCAAGAGAATAGAGTTCCATTAGATGCCCAATAGGAGCACTTATTTGCTGTTTAATCATGGACAAATCACTTATTTAGCCCCTCGGAGACTCATTTTCCCAATCTGTAAAATGAGGATGATAAAATCTGCACTATCTAGCTCACAGGGTTTTGAAGAAAATGCTTTGAAAACCTTAAAATGCCACATAAATGTGAATTATTGCCTGGGAGTACAGCTCTGAAGCAATCTCCATCCCCTGCACTAGGAAAGTGACAATCCATCTCCATAGATGATGCCCAAGGGTGCTGTCTTTATAACAGTCGATTCTAAAGGAACTCATTGTTAGCTCCCCTGGAGAGGATTCCTGAGCCCAAGAAGCGACCCCAGTAACTCCATATTAAAGGAACCTTCCAACTCAACCTCAGTGAAACACCTAGACTTACATTTAGGTCCAACTCCAGGAATTCACCAGTCACCAATGGAAGACTTGAAAAGGTATATTGAACACTCCCTAATATACCAAGTGGTATCAGAGCTGCAGGGAAACAGGTCAGAGATCAGAAAAAAGGTGGATACATTTTTACCCACCTCAGTTTATCCATTCATTCATTCATTCATTTAACAAATATTTATTAAGAAAATATTTGGGGGGGGGGAAATTAAACATAAATAAACAATCTTAAAAGAACCTACTGTGTACAGAGATTAAGTATTAGAAGAGATACAAATGAGGTCATGTGGGTAAAGGACTTTGAGATAAGATACCATTCCTGCCCTTGTGAAGCATACAGTCTAGTGCAGAGATAAGAGAGCAACCTAGTTTATTGTGATATATAATATTAAGCAATACAAGACAGAAATTAAATGTTACTTGTGGTCTAAGGGGAAAAATCCTCACCAGTTCAAAGGTGAGAGTCAGTGAAGGCTTCCTGGAGGAGGTGACATTTGACTTGGTAAAGAGGAAGAGGGAGGATATTCCAGGACCAGGAAACAGGTCAAGCAGAGATACAGGGATGGGAGAATAAACAGTTCAAAGTATGAAGAACAGCAAATTGTCCACTGCCTAGAGTAGTGTCTACAGTAGTGGAAGGTAAATAGGACTGAAAAGGGAAGATAGGACCAGATTGTAGAGGCCTTTGAAAGCCAGGCAGAGATTTTTCAACTTGACTAAGTAGGCAAGAGGGAACCAGATTCCTCCCTGCAATCTGAGCAGACCAATAGCCTCTCCCAGCCAACCTGGACATCCCTAACAGGCCAGGCTTTGGGGCAGAGAGTTTGAGGAACTCAGGTAATAGGGCATAGGATTACATATTTAAATCTGACCCCAGAGGGACCCCAGAAGCGACCAAGTTCAACTCTCTCATTTTAAAGATGGGGAAACTGAGGTCTAGAGAGATTGAGCATCTTGCCTAAGGTTACATAGTACAGGAGAGGGGCAGGATTCAAATCCAAGTTCCCCGATTCCAAATCCAGTTCTCTTTTTGCTATACCATATACCTCCCTTCCTGTTCTTATCCTTCACCCTACCCCCCAAAAGTATACACTAGCAAAGGTCCTCAGAGGAGTCATCTGAGGGACCTGGGTATGAAGGACAAGATACGAAGATTGATTCACAACAGAAGTTCCTTCTGATAATCATAAAATAAAACCAATGGCCCCTTAAGTCCCTAGATGTACTTGGAGCTTCCTTCCTGCTCAGGAACCCCTTGATTTCCTGCACCCACCTGACAACCTAGGAAAGTTAGACTGCCAACCCACCAGGATCTTCACCCCTCCCCCAATGCAAAAATGGAAGGAATTTCCTCCTAGAAATGGAAGAACCTTATAGAAGCTCAGTCATAGGTCCCATACTGATGACTTGGGCTGGTCCTCAAGATGTTCATGCCCATTTGGAATGCAGAAGACTTCAACCCTCCTCAGAATTAGAAAACACTTAAGAGAGCATGTAGCCCAACCCAAACCTGAGCAGTAAAATCCTAATAAGCCATTCAACCTCATTTAAAGACATCAAGTAATGAGGAACTCATCACCTCTTAAGACATCCCATTCCTCCTATGCTAAGCTCTAATTATTAGGAAGTTCTTTCCCCTTATATTGACCCAAAATCTGCTCCTCTCTGCTACTTCCACCCTTTGCTCTTAGTTCTTCCCTCTGAGGCCAAGCAGAGCAAACCCTAATCCCTTTTCTACATATCTTCTCCAGTCTAAACATCTCCAATTCCTTCAGTCAGTCCTCTTTAGTATAGTCTTCCAACCTTTCACCATGCTGGTCACCCTTCTCTGAATGCTCCTGAACTTAGCAATGCCTTTCTTAAAATGTGTTACCCACAACAGGACACAATACTACAAATGTGGTCTGACCAGGATCAAGGACCATGAAGCTATCTCTTCCCTCATTCCAGACCCAGCTCCAATGTCTCCCTGAGTTTTCCCCTCTGGAATGGTTTGGGGAGGAAGCATAGAGCTTCAACTCACAGATCTCATAGGAGTCCTGTCCTTCCACAGAGATCAGATGTAGAAGCCTAGAAAGAAAGAGCTTGGGAAGGATTGAGAAGGGCAGAATCTTGAGGCAGGAGAAGACATGAGACAATTAAAAGGACTTACAATCCACAAGACCCAGTTGGTCATTGACAAGGCCCAGTGCGACGTCCACAATTGGACAGAGCTGAAAGGAGATACAGCAGCAATGTCACAAGGAGGCATACAAAACCCAGCCCATGGGGGTCCTCGAGGGCTAATAAGCTCTGTAAGATTCTTAAATCTTCCAGTATCAGAACAGGTGGGGGGACTTTTGTGAAGCACCTAAGGATATTCACTTTGCAAACTCCTTCTGGAAAGGGATGACCTCCCTTCAGGAGGTTGGTCTGGTCAGAAGAAAGTCTAGTCTCAAGGGTAAGAATTCAAGTAGACAGGCCTTGATTCCCACTGAGAAACAGCCAACAGGGTACATCTCCAACAGGCTCCAAGATTATCCTTTATGGGTCTTTGATAGAGTTTCCTCCCTTACCATGGGCCTCTTTATATGTTCCCATCATCCCTCTTGCAAGTGGGAAAAAAATGATTATTGCCCCTTCCTTTGAAAGTGGTTCCAATAAAATGAATGCTATTCTCTCCTTCCCCTTCCCACAGAAAGAAAAAAATCTGATTTAAGAGAATTTCAGAGCATTTATTGCTTGGGTTCTTCCAGGAAGAGGAATCTCACCATCCCCTAAAACAGCCAGCTCCATTATTGAACAGCTCGAAGACCAAAAACAAAGAACGCAGCACCCTCGGGGTTTCTCCCCCACTTACCAGGTCGGGAAGAACGTTGGCCAGGACTCGGTTCACTAAGTTATCAACAAGATTGGGGAGCAAGCTGAAAACACCAGAAGGGAAAATGAGCGAGCAGAAGTTAGTCAATGTTAATATCCCCGGGGTTTATACTGGGGAAAAAGAGTCTTTCCCCCCCACCCCCGCCTAGTGGGATACAAGTTTCTAGAAGGCAGAAATTGTCTCATTTTTTGTCAAATACCCAACCCCTACACAAGTGCCTGGCACATAATGGGTACTTAATAAATGTTAGTCAACTGATTCATTGAGTAGCGTGCCATCAATGAGTCGGCATATGGTGAGGTTTAGCGTGTCTCGCTTGTTGTGTCAAGAGTAGCGCAGTGTATCGTAGTGAGAAGAGTGATGATCTTGGAAATCTTAGCATCAGAAGAGACCCAAGTTCATATTCCACACCAAATGCTGACTAGTCACACGACCGTAAGCAAGTAACTTACCCTCTCTGAACTTCAGGTTCCTCATCTATAAAATGGATATAATAGCACCTGTAGCACCTACCTCACTAGCTTATTGTAAGAAACAAATGAAATACCACACACAAAGTGCTTTATAAACCATAAAACACTACTGTGAAAAAAAAAAAGCAAGGAGCAGAACCAAGGGAACAGTACAATATAATAACTATAACGATGCAAATGAAAAGATCACTCAAAGGGAATTAAACTCTGAGTAATAGGAAAACCAGCAAAGGTCCTGGAAAAGAGATAACACCACATATTTACTTCCTCATGTCAGAGAGGTGGGGGACTACTAGGAAGGAATAGTTTATACACTGTCAGACAAGGTTGCAGAGTGTGATGTAGAGATAGAAGATATCAATAAAACTTTCAAAAAAAAATTATTTAAAAAAATAGAAAGACAGTGGTGCTCCCTGGAGTTTCCTCACACTTTTTCTTCACAGAGTGATAATAACAATATCTCACATTTCTCTAGTGCTGTATAGTATGCAAAATACTTGCCTTACAACTAGGCAGTGCAAATATTAGCCTCATGTTGCAGATAAAAACACTGAGGTTGAAAAAAATGGGGTCAATATTGCGCAGCTAGTAAATTGGAAAGTTGGGGGGACAATTCAGGTCACCTGACTCCAAATTAGGGCTCTTCTTCCTACACTCTACCCAAATCAGAGGAATGGTGATGGGAATGTGGGGAACTGCCTCCAGCACTGCTTGGAACCCACCTGTGTTACAGCAGTTAAGTCCTAGGGAGTTGCCTGTAGTGATACAGTCTAAATATTTAAGCTTAAATAAGCCAGAATCACACCGCTAGCAAGCCTCAGGGGCAGGGTTGGAACACAGGTCTTCCTCACTCTAAGTCCTTCACTCTTACCACAGCCCCCCCAAGCTGCTTCTACATCACAATGCCTCTCACTAATCTTCCTCAGTAGATCTCCTGTCATCCATTTCCCAAATGCAACTCATCTGTCACAATAGGGATCAGTGAGAGAAGTGGCAATGGCTTATTGTAGACCATTTCTGACTATACGGAAAACAAATCAATTCGTCTATCCAATGGTCGGGGTCTTTTTTATGTAAAGGGCAATATATAATGAAGGAAGATGCCCAGACCCAACTGTCACTCACCCCCGAAGGAGTTTGACTTTGATGCCTCCCAAAAGGGTGTCACATCTTTCAATAACCAGCCGGGGATAGCCTGTCCGGTCCATGGTCAGCCGGACTTTGGCAGTGATATTCACTTCTACAGCAATGTCCAGGAAGCCGATGAGACTAGAAAGAACAAGAGAGAGACAGTCATCAGCCCAAGGGCATGGACCATGCCTAGGATCCCACAGCTAGATGAGCTAAGACTCAGCCTAGGTCTTCTGATGACAAGACCTTAGACCAGTACACTGCAGCTTTGCTGCTGATCCATGTGGATGGCCCTGGTGCCCAGCCCCAGAGGGAAGGAGACTCACCTCCTGCCGTTGATGGCCACTCGAGTGTACAAGCTCAGGTAGACTCCCACCCCAGGCAGGAGCCTCACAGACACTCTGGGGAGAGTCAGTTCTGCAATTCTCAACCTGCATATCAGGAAGGGCAGAGAAAAGGATGAGAAGCGTTGGGAGCAAGCAATTTGTTGGACTGATAAGCGTACCCCACAATGGAGAGTGAGGCACCTTACAAAAGGAGGGAAGGAGGTAAAAAGGAATTCAGTCCTCACAGACCATGAAAGGGATCATAGATCTTGGAGCTAGAAGGGACCTTAGAAACAATCAAATCTAATCCTTTACTTCATGGAAGAGAAAAGTGAAGCTCAGAAAAGTTAAGTGACTTGCCCAGGGTCATACAACTTGTGAATATCTGAAGCAAGCTTCAAATAGCAGGCACTTAATAAATGCTCATTGACTGACTGACTGATTCCAAGCCCAACACTCCAGCCCCTAGGCCACCTATCAACAAGATCATGAACTCCCCATCTCTGATCTCAACCCAAATTACAGCAAACACGATAGGGCTGGTTCATAGAGTATTCCTAGTCTTGAATCCTAAGCCTGAAATATATGGCAATGGGGCGAGTCACTGAGTGTACATACAAAGATGATCTGGCTGGTACTTATTCAAGCACTGGGCCCACCAGTCTTATTTGTGGATGATCTTTATTGTTGAGACCTCTCTGGGTAATCTTGGCTGTGAACACCTTTCCCTGAATAACCCTTACTTTCCAGAACTACCATAAACTAAGGATGAGATTGTGACTGCAAGTGAGAGGTCATGAGTTAATCATAATTACTTGTGATTTTACAATAAAACCTTTAATCAACAGTACTGTGCTTTCAAGGCCACTTCACCCTCCAATGACTCTGTGAGAAGGAACACAATCAACTGCGTAATAATAATAATAAAGATAACAATAATAATTTCCTTTTCCATATCATTTTAAGACTTAACTTGGTTTCCTTACTCAATGATTCTGCAAAGTAGGGAGTTTTATTCTCATTTTATAGATGAAGAAACCAAAGACCGGAGAAATTAATTCACTTGCCCATAACCACACAGCTAGTAAGTGTCAGGGCCAAGACTCAAATGCTGGTCTCCTAACTCTAAGATAAGGGATCTTTGCATCTCATTATCTCCAAGTCATTAATATAATGAGACCCAAGGGGGAAATCCTCCTGAAAATTCCCTCCTGAAGGAGGAATGGCTTAAGGCAGGATTGTCATATGTCTTTGCAGTATTTCTCAGATTTCCTTCCTAAGCATTCTCTGACGTTTGGGAAGACCTGAGCCTTTGTCGCACACTTCACATTCACAGGAGTCACAGTACCATAATATCATAGGGTCATAGATTTAAAGCTGGTAAGGACTGCAGAGGGCATCCAGTCCAAGGATTCTTGACCTTTTCTTGTGTCAGATGCTCCCTTTGACCATCTGGTGAAGGCTATGGGCCCCTTCTCAGAATAGTGGCTCTTAAATGCATAAACCAAAGTGCATAGAATTACAAAGGAAACCAATGATATTGAAATAAAGTTATCAGGGTTTTTTTTTAAATTCACAGGCCTCAGATTAAGAACTCTTGATCTTAGTTCAACCCTCTAATTTTACGGATGAGAAAACTGAGATTTAGAGAAGTCAAGTGATTTAGTCAAGGTCAAATGAAGAGAAAGGACTTGAACCCAGGATCTCATAAGTCCAAGGCTTTAGAACTTAGAGGACACTTTAGAAATCAAATAGTCTAACACTCACTGGGCAGCTAGGTGACACAGTGGATAGTATACAGGGGCTGGAGTCAGGAAGACTCCTTTTCGTGAGTTCAAATCTGGCCTCAGAAACTTAGTAGCTGTGTGACCCTGGGCAAGTCATTTAACCCTGTTTGCCTCAGTGTTCTCATCTGTAAAATGAACTAGAGAAGAAAACGGCAAACCTCTCTAATACCTTTGCCAAGAAAACCAAAAATGGGGTCAGCAATAACCGTCTCTCTTTATAGAGAAGAGAAATGAGACACAGAGAAGAGTCTAAAGGCTTGTAGATAACAAGTAACATGGCTAGGATTTGATCCCAAATTCTCTGATTCCAAATTCAGTACTCTTTTCAGCCCCCATTAGACTCTATTATGAACATACAGTACATGAGATTCAAAGTTTTCCTTACCCTGTGATTCCCTGGACAGTGCTGAGGATGCCACCTTCACCAAGGACACCAAGGACCCCTCCTCCTCCAAGAAGGCCTCCATCTCCCAGAAGACCACCACCACCAAGCAAGCCCCCTTGTCCAGCCAGGATGCCATCTGTAGCCAGCATCCCTCCCGTGCCCAGCAGCCCTCCTGGGCCTAATGCCCCAGTGGCCACACCAGGAGGGATCTCTCCAGGGAGCAGTTCACGATGCTGATTTCTGGCAGTTGGAACTTCAATAGACCTATAATTACGACCACTACGGCCTCTACTACCTTCATATGCATTGTTGACTTTTCGAAGATCCCTGATGCTCCCGTCTGTTTCTAATATTTCACCATATCTGTATTTGCTACCAAGATTAGCAGTGTTTTCATTGGAGTCAATGACGCCGTATTTGTAATTCCCTCCAAGTTGCTTGCCATTGGTATATTTTTGGCTGGGATCCCGAACATGGAAGTCATTGTAGGAAACACCACTGGCACCTCGAGGAATTTCAGCTCGTCTGTAGTCATCATAACGGTGCCGACCACCACCCAACAGCCCACCACCACCACTACCTAATAACCCACCACGACTACCACCACCTAAGAGCCCACCACCACTGCCACCACCCAAGAGCCCACCACCACTGCCACCACCCAA
>NW_020954564.1:31299339-31347868 GCF_900497805.2 Vombatus ursinus
CCACCACTGCCACCACCCAAGAGCCCACCACCACTGCCACCACCCAACAACCCACCACCGCTGCCACCCAACAGTCCACCACCACTACTACCACCACCACCCAGCAGATTTCCTCCAACTCCACCTAAGAGATCATCATTGCTCCCACCACCCCCACCACCAAGCAGGCCTCCTAGAAGGCCACTTCCACCCCCTCCACCTCCTCCTCCACCAAGAAGGCCCCCCAGCAGAGGGCCCCCACCATCACCACGAGCTTTACCAAGGGGAACTTCTCTTAGGGCTGATCGTAGAGCGTCTCCTTGCTGCAGGGTACCAGAAATGGCTGAAAATAATTCAAACAAACTCTATAAATCAGTATATCCTTCCTTCATAGCAACATAAGATCAATGAATTTTAGAGTAAGAAGGGATCTCAGAAATCATTTTACTTAAACCTCTCCTCTTGCAGGGATAAAGATGGGGGGGGCGGTTTTGAACCTGGGATTTCATTGATACGGGGAGTTCCCCAATAAGAAAATTCCCCCTACTGATGCAGGCAGGCACCTTCTTTGCAACTTATCATCTTAGTTAGTGGCATACAGCACCAAGGAGTTAAGTGACTTGCCCAGGGTTATACAGCCAGTATCTGTCAGGCACAGGGCTTGCACCCGGATCTTCCTGGCTCCAAATCTAGCTCTCTTTCCACCATACGATAATGTCCCTCCTGAGTTCCAGAAATGGAAAGATATTTACCTTAGTGATACAACTAGCCAGGTGGCAGCTAGTGGATAGAATGCTTGGCCCGGAGTGAGAAAGACTTGGGTTCCAATCCAGCCTAAAACACTTACTGGCTGTGCGACTCTGAGAAAGTCTCTTAACCTCTGTTTGCATCATTTTCCTTGTCTATAAAATGGGAATGATAGCATCCACTTCCCAGGGTTGTTTTGAGGATCAAATGAGGTAACAGTTATAAAGCACTTAGCATATTATTTGGCACATATTAAAGGTTATGTAAATGTTAGTTGTTGTTGTTGTTTAGAAGAGTCAGGATTTAAACCCATCTTCTGACTCCAAATCCAGGGTTTTTTTTTCTTGCTACAACATGCCTCCTCTTCTTCCTCCACTAAAACGCCCTTAAATACTTAATTTTATGATAAATTTTGTCTGACTTCCCATAGATTTTTTTTGCCTTGGCAAAGCAAACCCCAATTATCCAGAATTCCCTTTGCGGGGGCCTTTGATTAGAAGGAATGTTTTTGCTACACCCAATGTAAAAAGAAAAAATGATGAACAAGAAAACAAGCCAGTAATTCCTGGGGGTATCTTGGAACCATCAGCCCCATTTCACAGAGTTGCAAGAAAAATAGCAGGGACTGACTAAGAAGCATTGAATTCTGGCCTACTTCTGTCACTTCCTAGTTTTGTTGTGTTGTGTTTCGCTGTTTTGTTGTTTGTTTTTTTTCCAGACAGATCTGTGATTTTATTATTAGAGAGAATTCTCAGCAGACAAACTCCCTGCCCCAGTACGGACTGGCACTCTCTCTGCAATTCAGTTTCTGAATCTGAGGCACTGCACCGGGCCAGACATGGAGGGTGCATCACCATTAAGACTTGACACCCTGTCAAGTCTTTTGTTTTTTTCTTCCACAATCACCAAAGGATCGTTTATTGACCAGAGTAGGATCCCTGATTATTTATATACATACACACACTTACAAACATACACACATACACAAACGTGTGTGTGTGTGTGTGTGTGCGTGTGTATGTGTGTAAATAAACAAGCAAAGTTTGATGGTATGGCATACAGGAATCCCTTAACCCACCATCCCACCACTCTGCCCTCCCCTACCAAAAAAAAAAAAAAAAACCACCAAGTTCCATGAATGTGAAAGAAGAAAAACTCATCACTCCCTCTTACAACACTCCTTCCAGGAAAGAGGAAGGAAAAAGGGTTCCCAGTGCCAATCCTACCCCCCATAAATCAATAGAGATTCTTTAAAAGAAAAAAAAAACAGAAACCAAGGGTCAGGTCTTTAAGGCCAGATCTCTATCGAATATTCTATACTGCCTTTCTTACTTTCTAGCTTTTTTTTAAACTTGGGGAATGTATTTACTCTCTCTGAGACTTACTTTTACCCTCTATAAAAATGGAGGTGATAACCCCTGCTCTATTTCCATACCAGAGCTCACATAAACATCTGGTGAGCTGATATGTGTCAGAAAGCTCTGACCATGTGGGCACAATTGGGAAGGAAGGGAACAAGCATTTGTGAAGTGCCTACTGTGTGTTAGGCAGCTAGGTGGTACAACAGATAGAGTGCCAGGCCTGGAATCAGGAAAATTCATCTTCTGAGTTCAAATCTGGCCTTAGACACTTACTAGCTGTGTGACTTGTGTGGGCAAGTTATTTAACCCTATTTGCCTCCATTTCTTCATCTGTAAAATGAGCTGGAGAAGGAAATGGCAAATCGCTCCAGTATCTCTGCCAAGAAAACCCCAAATGGGTTCACAAACAGGTGGACACTTCCAAAATGACTGAACAATGATAATGTGCCAGATGCTGTGCTAAGCACTTTATAAACATCATTATAATTGGTAATATAAGATTATAATCATGCTCCAGCCTATCTAGGAAGAATTCCTGTTCAACAGGGTAATCCTTAGGCCCACAAGACCCTCTGTTAACAACAAAGATTTAGCTATAGTCACTAGACTCCTACTGACTAAGGCAGAGAAGTTGCCTTGTACACAATAGAAAAATGTTCAGTAACATAGATTGAAACAAAAAGGGTTTTAGAAGTAACTTCCACGCTCACGCTTCACCAGTGGACTATCCTTACCTCAAGTATTCCAGATAAAATCATAGATAGGCTCAACGAGTCCAACGTCCCTCATTTTTCAGATAAGTAAACTGAGGCAATAGAGGCGGCTAAGTGGTTCAGTGGATAGGTGCTGGGCCTAGAATCAGGAAGACCTGACTTCAAATCCAGCCTCAGACACTTACTAGCTGTGTAACCCTGGGCAAGTCACTTAACCTCTGCTTGCCTTAATTCACTACAGAAGGAATTGGCAAACCACTCCAGTATCTTTGCCAAGAATACCTCAAGGACAGTAATGGTGTGCAGTGGTCCATAGGGTCACAAAGAGTCAGACATAATTGAACAACTGAACAAAAAAGAAAAAAACCTGAGGCAAAGAGCAGTTGAGGTGAATTGCCCAAGATGACAAAGCTAATATATAACAGAAATAAGATATGAAGTGGGGATCTGACCCCAAATCCAGAACTTGTTTCACTACATCGTGTTCTGTCAGAGCTGGAATGGACCTTGGAGACCATTTATTTCAAAGCACCCACTCCCCTCACTTTTGCAAAGAAGGAAACTGAAGCCCAGGGAGGGAAAGTAACTTGCCCAGTTATAAGTTAATGGCAGGGCTAGGATTAGAACGCAGGTCTCCTGACTCTCTCCAGTCATTTCCATTGCACTTCCCCTCCTCCAACAGCATCTTTTTATTTCTTCCAAAACTCCTCTCTTACAGCACAGTGCTTACCACAGTACCTGGTACATAGTAGGCGCTTAATAAATGTTGATTGATTGATATTGACACAAGCTCCTCAAGGGATCCACTTACCATTACTAAGGACTTCTTTGCTCACTCTGAGGACTGTATTTGTTTCTGACCGAGTGCCAGTGAACACCATAGAGCTGCACAGAGCTGCCAGGCACCACGTCTTCAGCATCTTGCCTGAGTTTCCCTAAGAACAAAGCTTTTCATTAATCATTAAGGGTAATGAAATGGAATTTGATAAACATTCATTAAGCACCTGCTATAGACAGAGTCGTCCTTTGACACAAGGGGAACATACACAGTTTAGATATTATCGTCTCTGTCCTCATAGAACTCACAATATTATTGGGGGATAAAATGTAAACTGGGGCAGCTAAGCGGAGTAGTGGATAGAGTGCCAGGCCTAGAGTCAGGAAGATCTGAGTTCCAATCCAGCCCCAGGCACTTAGTAGCTTTGTGACCCTAAGCAAGTCACTCAACCCTGTTTGCCTCAGTTTCCTCATCTGTAAAATGAGCAAGAGAAGGAAATGGCAAACCACTCTGATTTGTTTGCCAGGAAAACCCCAAACAGGGTCACAGACAGTTGGAGATGACTGAACATGACTTGAAACAACTGAACAACAACAAAGGTGCAAACAGATAATCGAAATACTGCATATATTTTATGCTAATTGCATCAGAGCCAGGAAAACACAATTCTATATGAGCTGTGAAGGGAAAAATCATTACTGATAGGGGGGACCAGGGAAAGCCTCCTGTAGGAGGTGGCATTTGATTAGGGCTTTAAAGGATGGGTGGGAATTCAATAGGTGAAGAAGAAAAAGAAGGATATTTCAGTTCTAAGGAACAATCTGAGCAAAGAATGAAGGTAGGAAATTACAAAACATGTTGGGATAGGTGTGGTGAGACAACAACACAGTCTAATTTAACTGTAACATAGAGAATATGGAAGGGAGTAATATAAGATAAGGTTGGAAAGGTAGGGTGGTATGGAGGCAACTAGGTAGCAGAGTGGATAGAGCACCAGCCCTGAAGTCAGGAGGACCTGAGTTCAAATCCAGCCTCAGACCAAACACTTGACACTTACTAGCTGTGTGACCCTGGGCAAGTCACTTAACCCTAGTTGCCTTAAAAAAAATGTGGTCACAAGCCCCATGAGGGGGTTACAGTCAACACAACAGTTGTGTTGAAGGCATGTGGTTTAAACACTTGTAGACAAAGATCTCTGTGGTCCTCTCCAGCTCTGAAACATTCTCTGGATCCTATGGTAATAGATTTATATCTGGAAGGGCCCTTCTAGTCCAATTCCCTCATTTTATAGATGTAGAAATTGAAACCTAGAGAGAAGTGACTTGCCCAAGGGCACACACTTAATATGAATCAGAGACAGGATTTAAACCCAGGTCCTCTACCTCCAAATCCAGCACTTGCCTTTCCACCAAAGTGCCTCTGGCATTCTCCAAATCTGTGATCCCAACACACTCAGAGAGACAACTTGGCATCCTAGGTTGGCCCAAGGCTGCACAGGGAGCCAACCTCAAGAAGCCTGAGGCATCACTTTACCTGTCCAGGAACTGGGTTAGGCAGGGTCTGAAAGTGCCTCTTCTCCAAGTGTTTTTCAGTCCAGGGAGGTCCTGTCCCCTGGACCTCTGGATGTGGGTACCTTGAAGCAAGATTTTCCTTTTTATAGCATGTGGGCACTAGTAGGGAGGATAAGGGGAAATCTGGTAATTGAGAGAGATCAGAATTAGGATTTCCTCAGAAGGAAAAGAAAAGCAAAAACAAAAACAAAAAAACCCAGAACTCTAAACCACAGTGTTTTGTGGTTTGTGACTAAGTCCGATGGAAATGATTAACCACAACCTTAGATTTCTCAGAGGATATCACATAGACCTGTATTTAATCAGCCCAGGCTGTTACCAGGCATGCCTGAGGATGAGAAACTGCCCTGAGACTGGCAGCTGACTGGCCCAGGTCACTGGCTGATCCAGCCTCTTTCCTGCTCAACAAAGAGATGGTAGTCCCCCTTCCCAGAGGAATCCAATTAGTACCCTCACCACAGTTCTATCTAGCTCTGGTCGAGGCTGGGAAAAACATGGGGAATGGCCATGAAGGGGTGGAAGGCAGGACCCAACAGTGAAAAGCACACTGATTTGTTGCCAGGAGAGTTGGGTTCAAATCTAGGACCTGGCACTTATCTGAGGCTCAGTTTTTCTTATCTGCAAAATAGTAATAATTACATTTGTAATACCTATTCCCACAATGTAATTGTGAGAAAAGCATTTTGTAAACCTTAACACTGCTATTGAATGTGATATTACATTTAAGAAAACATAATTTGAGTAATGCTAGCCCTACATTCATTGGGTAGGTAGTCTACCTAACATTGCAGGTGCTCGTGTACCATGGGGAATGTGAGGGGCCCCTCAGCCATCCCAAAATATTCTCTCTCTGATTGGCAAAATGTCTGAAATGTAGAAATATATTTCTTCAGGCTAAGAAATGTCTCCTTTAATTCAATTAAATGAATTAAATAATTACAGTGAACAATTTAATTTAACAAACTGCTATTAAGCAACTATTATGTACTACTGGGCTCAGCCCTGGGTTTTCATCAATGAAAAATTACAAAATCCCTGCCCTCAAGGAGCTTACAACCTAACAACAGAGAGGATGTAACACATACAGAAATGGGTATAAGACAGATAGGGCTGGGGCAAAGAGGAGATCCAGACAGTGTTCTATAAATAATCATAGTTAACATTTATGTGCTTTACAATGCTTATCTCATTTGATCCTCACAGTAACCCTGGGAGGTAGGTGTATTATTTTCCCCATTTTACAGATGAGAAAACTGAGGCAGACAGTGGTTAAGTGACTTACTTACACAGGTAATAAGTATCGAAGGTCCATCTTCCTGCCTAGAGGCTCAGTGCTCCATCCACCATGCCACTGAGTTGCCTCTAGCTGTCCAGATACATCAGAACTCAGATTAATAGAGCCTTTTGACTCCAGAGGACTGATGATAAAACATTCCTCTCACTTCTCTTGGTAGAGAGATGGTGGGTTACAGGTATGGAATAAGGCACGCTCAGTCACACATGTGCAACATATTGGTTTGTTTTGCTTAACTGTACTCCTTTGGTTAAATATGGTTCTCCTGGGGGATGGGAGTGGCATTTGGAAAATGAGAGTCATTTTTTAAAAGCATCAGTAAAAGTCGGGCTCTGAGGCTTGGGGGGAGGGACATTGTTTGGTTTGTCTTTTACTCCTTTTGTGGTAGCAAAGACCCGGAGATATCAATGGAGAACTAGGCTGGAGTCAGAGGACCTGAGCTCAAATCACGCCTTAGACACTTACTAACTAAATGATTTCTGGCAAGTCCTCTGTTTGCCTCAGTTTCCTCAACTGTAAAATGAGGATAATAACAGCACCTTCTTCACAGAGTTGTTATGAGGATCAAATGTGATAATGTTTGAAAAGTACTTAACATAGTACCTCTCACATAGTAGGATGTATGGAGCATTCAGGAGGACTAGCACATCTAGTGTGAGGGCTTGCTGAGCCCTTCTGAGGGCTACTCATCTGCCTTCAGTGTCCATCTGATTCACCCAACTCTCACCTGTGGCTCCTAGAAGCTGTAGCATGCACAGTGGACACATCATAGTAAACTGTCTCAGCAGACAGGCTGGTTAAGGGTAACTGACAGGCTTCAAACCCATCACTGAGTTAGGGAGATGTCTACCCCAAGCATGTGAAGACTTCTCCCAGTGGAATGAGTGAATAAAAACAATTTGTTCCCATAGCCATGAAGGCGGCTGAAGCAGATGCTGTAGAGAATTAAGAACTTGGTCAGACATTGAAGATGCCAAGGTCATCCACTGCATCCTGGACCATTGTCAATTCTCTTGACTTCTTCCTGACACTGGACTTTGATAACTCAGGAAGATTTTGTGCAACTCTGCCTCTCTTAAATCCAATTTATGGGGCAAGTTAAAACGTCACCTGTGATGTCATTGGTCCCCTTTGAAAACAAAGGACAAACAACAGCATATAGTAGGTGCTTAATAAATGCTTATCCTCATTTTTATTTGCCCTTCATTACAAATGTGGAAGACTGTAGATATAGAATAGAATATAGATGTAGAACACACTCACTGTAGGCATATTTGACATGTTGGCTGTATTTAGTAAAGTGCTTCCCCTCTCTTTTTTTTTCCTTTTTTAGTCTTTTTTATAAGGGATGGCTTGCTGATTGAGTACAGGAAAGGGATACATCAGAAATGAAGCCGATAAAAACTAAATGGCAACAATAAAAATAAGATGGAGAATAGTTTAATGACCTAGCAAAACTGGATGAGGGGAAATTGCTTTCACCTGGGGGGATCCGGGAAGGCTTCACGAGAAGGCTGCACCTAATCTGGTCCTTGTGAAAAGAGAAGGACTTTTGCCGGTAGAGATGAGGAGGGAGTGCATCCCAAGCACAGGGGCAGTTTACATAAACAATACGTGGAACTAGATAGAAGACTGTGAGAATGTGTGGAAGTGGGATAGGGGAGGGCGAGATTAAGAAACACCTATTGGTCTAGTTCAGTTGGGAAGCAGAAAGAGTGAAAGGAAACGGCATGAAATAAGTTTGGGAATGTAAATTAGAGCCAGATTGCAGATGGCTATAAATTACTGGTTAAGAAGTTCACAATTTATCCTACTGCAAGGTGAGTCAGAGATGAATAAGACATAGTCCTGTCATCAGGGATTATCTTTGAGCTAGTAGGTGAGATGAGATAGAAACACAATGAAGTATGTTACAACATAGCAGGTGTTAAATGCCAGAAGAGAGGTACAAATACAATGCTAAGGAAAGGATTAGAGAAGGCTTCCTAGAAGAGGTAGTATTAGAAGAGTGTACAATTTCAACAGGTTTCAATCAGGGTTTGGAGTGGGGAATTCTGGGGATAGGGAACAGTATGAGCAGAAACACGGAGACTCGAAAGCAAGGAATGTGTTTGGGAAATAATGAATGGATGGGTCTGAGTCAATGAGAGAGTATCAGATGGGTGTTGTTTTCCAGTCATTTCAGCCATGTCAAACTCTTCATAACCCCATTGGGGGTTTTCTTGGCAAAGATACTAGAATGATTTGCCATTTCCTTCTCCATCTCATTTTACAGATAAGAAAACTGAAGCAAACCGAGTTAAGTGACTTGCTCAGGGTCACACAGCTGAGTATGTGTCCAAGACCTCGGGGAAGATTTAGTCCTCATGACTCCAGGCCTGGCACTCTATCTACTGCACCACCTAGCTGCCCCACCAGATAGGAAGCAATTAACAAATAAGTCTGGAGAGATAGGGTAAAGCAAGAATGTGGAGGACTTTTCGAAAGTTACTTTGGTCCTATGGAAGGTTTTGAGAAGAGGAGGGTGAAATTATCAGAATTATGAATTAAGAAGATTAACCTGGCAGCACCTACCAGAGTGTAGACAGGGGAGAGTGGAAGCAGGAAATCCAGTTGATAGGTTATCAAAGTATTCTAAGTGAGAATGGGCCTGGGCATGGGTAGTAGAATTGAGAGTATAGATACAACATGCAGATGTAATTAACAGGACATGGCAATGAATTGGTTATGGGGAGTGAGGGAGAGGAAGGAATCAGAAATAATTCAGAGCATTTAAGCCTGAAAGACTGAAAGGATGGAAATGCCCTTAAAAGGGAAGGCAGATGAGCTGGAATCAAGAGACAGTGTCAGATGCCTCTAGGAGAGTGACACATTTGATTTTTTTGGTATTTTAAACCTTTGTATGAATTACTGTCTCCTCTCCATTTCCTCACTGAAAAAGGGAGACAAACTTTCCTGACTTATCTCATTTACCAGTTAGGTAGTACAATAGATGGAGTATTCCTGGGAGTCAGGAAGACCTGAGTGTGAAATCCTACATCAAATATTTACTAGCTCTGTGACCCTGGGCAAGTCACTTAACCTTTATCTCCCTCAGTTTCTTCATCTGTCAAATAAGAATAATAATGTATACCTACTGTGTTAAAATTGTGTCTTGATCTGGTTCCCTTGACCATCACCCTTCTTCTTGTCAGTACAATAAGTTTAAAAGCAGCCAGTATAAAGGAAAAAGAGCAGGAAATAAGATTGTGAAGGGGAACCTAGAAGTCACAAACTGTCTCAAAGATCGAAAGAGCATAGTTTAAAAACTGTATCATATATTAACTAAAATTCACATCCTGGTAATATGTGATACATCAGCAGAAGTCATCTAGGTGCTTCTGTCAGGGTTTTAGTTCTATAATACGTAAATTCTAGACAAATTCCAGACCTCCAAAGCTCTAGACCAGCAGAACATCAAAAAGGTACTGATAACAACTTTGAAATTTAGTTGATAACTTTGACATGATTTGGATGAACTAACCCCAAGGTGGCACAGATAAGTGCTGGTCTATTTTTTTTTAAATCCTATAAAAATGAGATCTCAAACTCTCCCATTTCCATCAGGTCCATGCTGTGTAATGCTCCTAACTCTAAGCCAAGGTTACATGAGTAATACTTTCTGCTACTCACCCTTTCCATTCCCCTCCCCATGCCGCCTGCCTCTCTTCACTATCCCATTCCTCCATTCTGCTGTCTGGCTCTGTACCATTTTTGTTGTTTGTCCCTTTATCCTCTGTGGTTATTAAAGTGTGATTGTTGTGTGTGTGTGTGTGTGTGTGATAGCTGTCCCATTTCTCACTGCCAGTTATGGTCTTTCCCAGTGAGTACCCAAAGAACCAGGCATGTCTGTCCCTATTTCATGACTTCATAAATTAATTATCCATTCACCTACCTCTCAGGGTTGTTGTGAGGATCAAATTTCTAAAAATTTCTAAAGCATTTTATAAATGTTAAAATGCTATATAAATGCTAACTTTTATTTTTATGTGTAATGTCTGTAAGAGAAACACAACCCAACTATCAGCTAACTCAAATAAAGCTGAATTCCCCTTCCAACTGAATCTATTAACACTAAAAACCAGCCTGAATCAGTTCTTGGGTAAGCCAGTCTTAAAATCTACTGGCACCATTGTGGCACAAAATAACATACCTCAGCTAAAAATTCCCAAAATTGAATTAAGGACAATTCAGCTCAAGAAAACTGTTTCCATGTTTATGTGGCAAGAATCAGGCTAGGCTCCACCTTTAAGTAAATGCAAACTCTGAGGAAGATTTGCCTCACCACCAGAGTCAAAATCCCAGAATATCAGAGCTGGAAGCAACCTTACAACATAGGATGTAGAATGTCAAAGATGTCTCCTAATTGATGTGTTCAGAGAATATGAACAGTTTTCAGAAGAAGAAAAGCAAACAATCAATGACCATATGAAAGATTATTCCAAATTACTAATAAGAAAAGAAATGCATATTATACAGTTCTAAAGTTTGACCTCACACCCATCAAATCAACAAAGCTCATAAAAAAGTCAACAATTAATTTGAAAGAGCTGTGGATAATGGGGTACTTTTGACACACTGTCAGTGGAGCTGTTGACTGGTACAACTGTTCTGGAAATTGATTTGGAATTATATGGGAAAAAAAGTCACTGAATTATTCATCCTATTGAACTAATGATCTCTCTACTGGGTGTGTCCCTCATTGAGGTCAATGACAGAAAGAAAGGTCCCATATATAACAAAATATTCATAGCAGTGCTCTATGGGGTGGTGAAAAATTGGAAACAAATTGGGCATCTAACACTTGGTGAATGGCTGAACAAACTGTGACACATGCATGTAACTGAATACAATTGAGCTTTAAGAAATGATGAATATAAAGAATTCAGAGAAACAGGGAAAATTTTATGAAATGACACAGATCAAAGAAAGCAGAACAGTGTCCACAATGTCTGCCATGATGTAAAATGATAACACAAAGAAGCAGTCAAATTTTGATGAAATGTAATGAATGATATTGATTCCAGAGAACCGATGAGGGAACATAGCATCCTCCTCTCAGTAATGAGATGGGGACCACGGATGTGGAATGCAGTATACACTATCAGACACTGTTGTGTCAATCATCTTGTATTTATAAATATGTGTTTTTGTATAAAAAAGTTAAATGGGAAAGGATGTTAAGGAGAAACTCTTGTAGTGTAAAAACAAAGAACAACAATAACACTTTTTAAAAGAACAGTGTCAGTCTGAAGAAATCTTTGAACATTAGAATGATTAGGTTGGAAGAAACCTTAGCAAACATCTGGTCCAAACCTTTTCATTTACAGATGAGTAAAGTGAGGCACAGAGAGAAGTAATTTGCTCAGAATCATACAGCAAATCAAGTCCTATAATCATTTCCCATTCTCAATCCCCTTCTGTCTCCTCTTTCAGGGTCATATTTATTTGCAAACCACATCCTAAATCATTCTCCCACTTTTGACAATGATGTCACAGCAGAGTTTTATTTTTTTTGCTCTGAACTTAACAATCACCAAATAAAATGAGCATTTTCATATACATAGTAAAACAGAAAAAAAAGAATTGTAAATGAAACTGTGTCTCTACTAGGTACTACTTTCTTTTCTTTCTAAGAATATAACATTCAACATGTAACTTTCAAAACCATCCTGCTTGTCAGGGATTCCTTCTGGCCTTCCTTCTGTTCTCTTTGGTCTAAACATTTTTCTTGATTGGTTCCTTCCCTCTAGCCACACCTACCCCCTTTGGGGGTCCAATACCTTTTCCTGGACTATCCAGCCACTTACCCTAGTGGATTATCCAGCTCTTTACCCTAGTACAACCTCTGAAGGCCCACAACTCTAAGCTGTAGGTTTCAGGTTCCCCAGACACACTCTGTTTTGTCATCAGTCAATGGGTCAGAAGTTCTCCTGGGAAAGGTAAATGTAGGAGTCATCAGAGTTGGTTCTAGTTGCATCCAAAGGTAATAATATGCATAATTACACAGGATATTTAGTCATCTCACCTTGTAATATTTATATGAAGCACTTACCCAAAAAATCATGAAGATAATTGTGAATCATATGCCAACATCTGTTGCAAAGAATGAGGAGGTAGAGAAATTCTACCCAAACTTCTCCCTCCTCAAAAAAAAAAAATTAACATGCATTTAAATACATGGTAACTTCAGCACAAAGGTACACCTGGGGAAGAGGGCAAGAACATCTTAGAAAATGTGGTTTGGAAGTAAGAAATGAGAGTGGCTGAAGGTTCACAGCCTATACAGAAGGTTCATGTCTCTATCATGAATAATTTCTTTAAGAAAGTCCAGAAATGCTAAACATGACAAGCCCCAAGGAATGTCTCCCCCAAAAATGAAATTGATTATATTCCAATAGGAAACAACTTGCTACCAATTTGGGAGTAATTTTCTTTTCTTTTTTTTTTTGTCGCTTTCAGTTTTATTCATGTGTTTTGTTTTTACATTACATACATTTACAAGCTACTCCCACTTTGTAAGAGGTCTTTTGCAGTGGGGTTAAACAGTTAAATAAAACTAATAATTCAATGACTTCATCTAAAAGTGCATGCAGCATTTCACATCTCCATCACCTCCCTACTTCTATATTTTTTTAATGAGTAGGAATCTATTTTCTCTCCCTTCCACCACCTGGGGAAAAAAAGAAAAGAAAAAAGTGAACTTCTTGTAGCAAATATTTATGGCCAAGTCAAAATCAAAACAAAACAAAAAAGCCTGGTTGACTTCCCCATTGCCTAGCCAAAAAAAAAAAAAAGATTAATATACCTATTCTCTCAGTTGATGGAAGTGGAGCCAACAGTTTCAACTCCAACATCAGAACCTCCTATGTAGTACATGAGTAAAAGAAATAGCAATTAAGGAAATAAAAATACATTCATTCATTCCTTCCCATTGAGCATCCGGATCAGACCAAAGTACACTTAGTCAAGCGCCATGCTAGAGGTAGCAAGATTTGATAAGCCTGACTGTGAAATATGACTTCCCCTTAGCAGAGAAGTGATCAGCTAGAGGTATGGAATTTGACATGTTTCCAGGTATTTCCTATGGATTCATTTGTTTTGTTTAGCTATAGTTACACATAACAAGGGAAGATTCTATTGGGGGAAGTGGGAGTGAGTGGTAACAATATATAAAACATACAACATATAAAATGTGGCAATATATAAAATGCAATATATAAAAGTGACAACGACATATAAAAAAGAAAAGAACATCAATAAAACATTTAAAAGATGGGACTGATAATGACCATTCATGATGTTCCTTATTATGATGATTATTCTTTTAAGGGAGATGGTCATATTAATTGTGATGATATCACTAATGATTATAATAGTGGTAGTGATAATGCTGCTACTGATTACCATTACTGATGATGGTCTTTTTAGAAGATTTAAACAAAGTATTCCTGACTCCAGTTCCAGTACTCTATCCACTAAGTCACCTAGCTACCTCCAAAGCTGGAAAAAAACCTTAGAGACTATCCAGTCTAACACCCTCATTTTACAAATGAGGAAACTGAGACTCAGAGAAGTCAAAGTCACAGTCCTGGTGAGTGACAAAATCAGGACAAGAGAAAAGTGTCTGGAATCACACAGCAAACATCAGACTCAAATCGTCTAACTACAAGACGAGGGCTCTCTCAAGGTGCCCATGCTGACCAGATCACCCAAATGAGTCAAATTAATATCAAGCAAAATCAACTGTGCAGATAGTACAAACAAGTGGGTAGAAAATCAGCCCCTACCAATTCATCAATTCAGCCCCAGTCATAATTAATAATAATAATAACAACAACAATAACTAACATTTATATCGAGCTTACTATGCATCAGGAATTGTGCTAAGAACTTCACAATTATTATCTCATATGATCCTCACAACAACCCTGGGAGGTAGGTTCTACTACTATCTCCATTTTACGGTTGAAAAAACTAGGGCAGAGATTAAATGACTTTCCCAAGGTCACACAGCTGCTAAGTATATAAGGCTGAATTTGAGCTCAGGTCTTCCTGACTCCAGGCCTAGCACTCTATCTCTCTGTTAACCATCCATTCATCTATTTATGTTGTCTTTCTGAAGTCCTTCTAGCATATTATCCAAGAAAACTCTAAAATCCTGACTCCTAATTAGAAAAATTTCTTCTCTCTCCAAATCCAAGGCTACGTCTCCAAAGAATATATGAAATTAAGCAGCACACTAGGCAGTAGGAAAGTACAGTAGGTGAAGAATTAGACCCCAGATCAGTCAATGACGCCAATCACCATGTGACCTTGGCAAGTCATTTCCCTTCTCTGAACCTCAGTTTCTTCAGCTGTCAAATGCATAAGCCCTGTCCTGCCCCTCTTCTAAGGATGTAGAGAAGATCAGACAAATATGACAACACATTGCTGTGGTGATGATGATGATGATGATGATGATGATGGTTCCTCAAAGCTGTATTGTTGTTTTCAAGTCTACAAAGTGCTCTCCTTACAGCCTTCCAGGTTAGTGGCAATCAGGAATAGAAACTATAAGATAGTAATGCAAGCATTATTATCTCCATCTTACAGATGAGGAAACTGAAGCTCAAAAAGGTGAAATCACTTGCCCCAGGGTGACCTAAGATAGGTATTATTTATGAAGAGCTATGACTACTCCTCCTTTTGTCCCTGAAAATTTCTCCTGCCTGCATCCTCTCTGGAGAAGATCTATCAAAATTGAAGCACCAAGGTGATCTTGAATCTCCAGGGTCTTATGTAGGTAGCTCTTTAATTCCACCATGGTTGTTAAATGTACCAAGGTGGTGATATCTGGTGGGTATCACTCTGTCCGCTTACATAACAGTGACCACTACAGACTGCTACAGTGAGAATCAACCCAGATTCCATCGCAGTACACACCATCGGGACTACTGGGGCTTCTGGTGGCCCTTGATAAGAACAAGCTTAGGTTTGGAGTTACATCCTCCAGGCTTATACCTAAAATGACTTTCCTGAAGATTAGCTTGAATAAAGGCGCCAGCCCCACTCCCAGGACAGCCTCAATCAAGCCACTTAGGCTGCTAGAGATTGCAGTCTGCAATCTACAGCTTAGGTGGCCTAGAATCAGAAAGGCTCCTTTGTCCAAGCAGTTCTTGCAAAATCAGATCTGGTTTTCAGCCCCTGAGAATCACCAGGGTTGCCTTACAGCAGAAGTGACTGCAGAGCTGTTACATGAATCCTCACATTTCTTCAGCATCATTTTTGCATCTAGAGAGAACTTTAAGCCATCATTGTCTTCATCAGCATTATTAGGTAGCATGGTGTTGGGGAAAGAGAACCCGACTTAGAGTCAGAGAAAGTGACTTCAAGTCTAAACTCCACCATTTACTTCTTGTATAGCCTCGGGCAAATTACTTCACAGTAACACAGGATTTAGAGCTGGGAGGGACTTTAGAAGCTATTGAGTCCAACTGATGGAAGAAACTGAGGCTGAGAAAGTTTAAGTGACTTGGCCGAGGTCACACAGCAAGGAAGTGTCAGAGGAAGAGTTTCCTATTTAAATCATATATAGCTTGCTTTTTGTATTTATTTACATGTACCCCTCCCCCTTAGATGATAAACTTGAGGGCAGGGAGTGTCTTTTGTTTCTTTTTGTATTCCCGCCCCCCAGTGCTTAACACACAGAGTGGGTACTTAATAAATGTTTATTGATTGATCAATTTTTACTGAGGGTTTCCTGACTCCAAGCACGATACTCTACCCACTCTACCACCTAACTGCTTTTCTGCCCTGTTTCTTCCTTTATAAAATGAGGGGGTTGGGTTAGATGGTCTCTAATGTCTGAAACCTAGAAATCATCATAATCATGGTGGGATTCAGAAAAGGAAAACTGAAAGGGAATGCAACATAGTTTGTGAGGGAAATCTCTGAAATGGAGAACCTTAGAATCAGAAAATATAACAGATAGAAAAGAGGGTTGTTGAAGCATTTCTACTGTACAGACAGCAATAAAAAGAAGTTCAGAAGGAAATACAGACAAGCAAGGCAGCTTTGAAAGTAACGTGTTGAATTTATTATATAATTTTTTGCATGGTAGAGCTGATAGAATGTGGATCTATCATCCAAAGTGTTTGTAATAGAGATTAATCCTTTCACATACAATCCTCAATTTCTGTTCTGCTTTGTATGTGGAAATGATCTCTCTCTGTCTTCCTCACTTTCTAACTTTCTTTCTCTCTCTGATCTCTCTCTCTCTTATCCCTTACCTATTTCGTTACTGTCTCTATCTGTCTCTCTCTCTGGTGTTTATTAATTTTTTTTTAATTAAAGAATCAGGGTATATTAGATCTCCAGCAGACCTCAGAATACAGACTGTCAATGCAGAAAGGATGTTGAACATAGACTTTTAAAGCTGGAAGGGGATCTTAGAACATAGAACTCTTCCTTGGGCAGCTCACAGCTAAAGCAATGTGTTCAGTCCTGGGCACCACATGTGAGTAGGAACACAGGCAACCTAGAGAACATCCCAAGAAGGAAGACCAGGATGGTGAAAGTATTCATGGAGGACACTGGGAAGGGTTAGCCTGGAAAAGAGTCTTAGCAGGGACATGCTTTCAAGTTTGGACTCTCTGTCCTCAGGAAAAGTAGGGCTGTACTTGTTCTCCTTGGCCCAATGTGGACAGAACTAGGGGCAGTGTGTGGAGGTAGTACAGAGGCCAATTTAGGCTCGATGTAAGGAAAGACTTAGTCCCAATGAGAACTTTCCCAAAATGAAATGGGCTGCCTTAGGAGGCTGTGAGTTCCCCTTCACTAGAAGGGGAGGAGTCAGGAGAGCCACTTGTCTTGTAGATAGCCAAGAAACCAGTAAGGCCAGGATGCACAAAGAGCCAATCATAACCCCAGCAGCTAACCCAGTCTGACTCATCTCCTCTGAGCCTCCCACCCAGGAATCCCCAGATCCTTGGACAACAATGGTATCCTGTGTAGAAGAAAAAAAAAGGATTCAGAGACATTCTCCTTGGTGCCATAAAAGTCCCTGAAGGAAAGAAAATGACTTGCCCAAGATCACAAAGCCAAGTCCCAGTTTCTTCATCTGTAAAATGGGTATAACAACACCTATTCTATTTTCCCTTACAGGGATTAAATGAAGAAATATACTCATAAAACACTACAGACTACAGAGAGTTTTTGAAGAACATGAGAGGGGAGGAGATACATGGGGGCCAGATACAGGGTAGGTGGAGCTGGACAAAGGTCTCCTCTCTCGGCAACCAAGTCCCCAATCTGCCCAGGCATCAGCCTCTTCCTGAATCTGTTTGTCTGCTTTCACTTGGAAACAGGGGTTTATCTTTTTTTCTAAGTTGTTTGTTTTTTTGGAGGCTGGGGAATGAAGCACCTAGCCGAGGGGCAAGAGCGGGAGAAAAAGCATAGTACCATACAATAAAGTTAACTAACATGGGTGTTTTTTGTGAGGTGCAGATTTCTTTCAGAGTTCTTCATGTAAAGTCAAATTTGTGTAATGCAAATGTATGTAAGGTAAGAACTGTCTTATAGAAGCAGGCTGCATGGTCTAGTGGGTTGTGTCATTGTGTTCAACTAAATTACAAATAAGTGAAAGATATACTAGCCTGATGAAGAAGTTCATGATAAGGGTCTCTGTGCTATCAGATGGAGTAGGGGTATATACATCAAACATATAATGGAAATTAGAATTCAGAATGAGGTCTTGAGAAGAATATAGTAAGAAGCAATTGTGTCTCTTTATTATGTACAAGGGACCATAACATTTCTTAGTGATCTATTTTATAATTGAATTGTATATACGTATTTATTTGTGTGTGTGTATACATGTATATATGTATTTATTTATCCATGTAAAATGTAATATGTGATCAAAAAATTTCCTGTAAGTCTCTTCACTTAAACATACTGGTCTTGGAGTTTGCAAGACAAGGTTCAAGTCCTTCCCTGGTACCAGCAAGTGACTTACCATCTCTGCGTTTCAATGTTCTCATCTTTAAAATAGAGACAATTCTATCTGTAGAATCTGTCTCAGAAGATTATCATGAGTCTTAAAGGAAACTGTACAAAGCTCTTGGCAACTTTTTAAATGCTAGATTAGTGCCAGACCTTTATTAGAAACACAATGTTCTTATTCTCAGTCCCATGATCATTCCTGCTGCTAAAATCATCTTCTAATTCTTGTGGAGAGTGTGAAGGGTACTCCCCAAGGTGGTGACAGAAAAACATAAGTTCTAGCAGATCCCTCCAATCAGAAGGCTCTGAGTATGCGCCCAGTGACAGGATGTGGGTCAACTGTCCCACACCTTCAGCTACATTCAGGAAGACTCATCACTGTTTGCACCTTGACAACACAATGATGATTTTGTTTTGTGAGGGTTTTGTTTTGTTTTCTTTTCTTTTCTTTTTTCTTACTTTTTGACACAGCCTCTCATAATGATGATCTACCAGGGGTGGAAGAGTTGTGTCAGTAGGAGGGTGTGTCCATGCTGATGAAATGACAAATGCTTTAAGGACTGAAGTATGACCTCCCAAGAGAATTCAATTACATTAACAGCCATCCTTTGTCTCCATGGTGAATACCTGTTCTCTTCAAGAAAAGTAAATCTGCTTCCCTGCCCATCAACACACACACACACACACACACACACACACACACACACACACACTGCCCAAACTAAATATGAATGACTTTGAGATAATCGGTTTTATTATTGTTATTATTATTAATCAAGGCTAATTATCTCAGTAGTTTCAGTCATGTCTGACTCTTTGTGACCCCATTCAGGGTTTTCTTGGCAGAGATGCTAGAATGGTTTGCCATTTCCTTCTCCAGCTCATTTTACAGATGAGGAAACTGAGGCAAACAGTTAAGTGACTAGCCCAGGGTCACACATCTAGTAAATAGTCTGAGTCCAGATTTGAACTCATGAAGATGACTGTTCATGATTCCAAGCCCAGTGCTCTATCCACTTCACCACCTAGCTGCCCTGAGTTAATGTTATTTTCCATCAAGAATTGATCATATCATCTGAGGCCAGTACAGAGCCTGGAAATTCTCATCCCACTCTCCAAATCCTTTTGCTGGATTACCAGGAAGGGAAGAAGAGAACCAGAGAACTGAGTATGGTCAGAGAAAAAAATCAATTGGGAATGCAGAAATAGTAGAATCCTTTATTGAAATGAGAACTCCTGCAGGGGGTAGACTCTGAACACTCTCCCAGCTGGACCCCATGTCCTGAAAGACCTTTTTGGGGAAGAGCCTGGGAGAGCTGGATTAGGCTCCATTGCCAAAGGGTCACAAAACCATGAAGGGCTGGCGGCCCAAGACTCACGGGTTGATTTCTTCTTTATCTACTCTAAGGTTCACAAGAGAATCAGAATAAGAGGAAACCAGGAAGGCTCAAGGGCTTCACCTGTATCTTCAGAAAGGCGCAAAGCCCTGGGAATTTCTCCATCCCCTCAGCCTCGTGAAGGCACAGTCAGCAAGACAGAATTCTGGAAAGATTTATTAAAGATAGATCCATTAAATTTCCCTTCCCTCCTCCCAGACACCTTTTCATTGACCCTTCAACAGACTCAACAGCTCAGTGATAGCAGACACTATGCCTTACTCATTTCTAGGACCACTACCCTGCCTCCAGCATTCCCCATCACATAGGAGGCACTCAGGAAATGATTATTAAGTGATCCTGGTAAATTAATTCAGTAGTATTGATTGATTCCCTTTCTGCTTCCTCTTTCTCAGGTCCCCTCACCGTGCCTAGCACAGTAGGTGCTCAGAGCAGATGGACATGTACTGAGAGACCTGGGTTCAGGTCCTGGCTCTGTTACTTACCAGCTACATTACCCTGATACTGTTATTATTATTGAATATGTGTTTGTTGATTAGTCATTATTAATGGTATCACAATATTTGGATCTGGGGAAAAAATTTTAGAAAAAATCTAATCCAACTCCTCATTTATAGGTCAGAATATTAAGTAAGCTGCCCAAAATTAGAAGGTAAAAGAAGTGTCAGAACCAAGATTCTAAACCAAGTTCTAGGATGCCAAAGTCAGTTTTCTTTCTGATGCAAAAACTACAATAATAATGATGATAATGTCACATTTGTGTAGTCCTTTAAGGTTTATGAAGCACTTTCCCTTCATTACCCCCATCTATAAAATGAGAATAGTGATCCCTGCCTTTCTGCCCACTTCAGAGCATGGCTATTATGAAGATCAAAATAGAAAATGAAGGAGAAACTGCTTTGTATTTAAAGGAATAGCTAATAATAACAGCTAGCTTTTACACAGTGTAAAGTTTGCAAAGTCCTTTACATATGTGAACTCGTTTGATCCTCACAACAACCCTAGGAGTGAGGTACAATTATCCCCATTTTACAGATGAGGAAACCGAGACACAGAGAGGTTGAGTGACTTGACCACCTTCTCTCAGCTAGTAGGGGCCTGTCCTGACTCCAAGTCCTGTGATCTATCCACTGCCCCACCTAAACTGCATCAGAGAGTGAATTGTGAGGTATTGCTCTCTAAAGTAACATGAAAAGCCCATCCAGGTGAAATCTATTCTCAAGGCTTTACTTACGTCAATGATCTCCAGAGCAGCATTTACAAAGTTGACATTGAGGATCTTAGGCAGAGGGATGCCTACTTCCAAATTCACTGTAAAGAATTAGGAGATAAGACATTAACTGAGATGTACAGCAAGTTAACTGCTGAGTCTAATTGTCAGAGACCTGAACAAGGAGACAAATCCTTCTCCTGGCTTTCCACTGACTCTTTGAATGACCTCAAGCTAGTCAATTTTCTTCTACAGGGCTCAGTTTCCTCTTCTGTAAAATAGGGACAAATCACACCACCCACCTTATTTCACAAGGAGGACAGATGAAGTGATTGTAAGATTCTTTCAACTCAGAGCCACAGAGTAATGTAAGTGAGAGATGTTGTCATTTACATGAGTGTAACTGGCTGGTACAGTGGATTAAAACTCTGTACAAAAGAGCATTTGATCACTACCTAGCTTAGCTTTGCTCTGTCCAAAAGACACAGTGTGAACCACAGTCTGTGACCTTGGGCCCTAATGCGATGAGTGTAGCTAACTCAGCATAACTCATCCATCTGTTGGAAATGTGACTCAGAGATCATGCCATCCTAATGGGTTAGCGCCATGTTAAGGGGAATCTCTGTCTTCTGCAGGAAGACACACTTTAGTAGATCAGTCACTCAGTAAAAGGAGTTGAGTGAAACCTGGGGTCAGTTTAGCCCCTCTGATAATACAGGAGCTATCCATGAGAGGAGGTGAGTGCACAGACTCAGAAGGGAATATGTACCCCCCAATCTAGAGTCACTTACCAATAATTTCTCCAGGCTATTTATTTATGTAAATGTGTAGGCAATGTTTAAAATTTATTTATGTAAATGTATAGGCAATGTTTAAAATGAAGTACCAGAGTAGTGGATAGAGCACCAGCCCCGGATTCAGGAGGACCTGAGTTCAAATCTGGCCTCAGACACGTAACACTTACTAGCTATGTGACCCTGGGCAAGTCACTTAACCCCATTGCCTGGCCAAAAAATAAAAAAATAAAATGAAGTAGCAAGAGTTCCCCTTTTCTGGTGACTCTGAGGCCAGACATAAGAGGCAGAATTGGTGGGAGGACCTCAACCATGCTGTTTAGGAGTGGGGAGCAGAGACTGAGACAGAGGACTTGAGGTCCAGGACTCAAATTTGTGATCACAGCCCATAGTGATATTGAGTCCTACACCCTTTGTTATTCAGTCATCTTCATGACCCTATATGGGGTTTTCTTGGCAGATCCTGGAGTGGTTTACTATTTCCTTCTCCAGTGGATTAAACTGGGTCGAGACCAGACCCACAGTTTAAGAAGTCCTGGATTAAAGCAAACAGAGGTTAAGTGACTTGCCCAGGGTCACATAGCTAGTGAGAGTTAGACCAGATATGAACTCAGGTCTTTCTGACTCCAAACCCAGCTCTCTATCCACTGATCCACCCTTACCTCCCTTATATTCAATTTCTGTGCTTTCCGTTGGGTCTTGATGGGATTACAAAGATAGCCGTTCAATCTTACTCAATATCCCCACACACAAAACTCTAACTCCTATCTCCATGCATTTATACTGAATGTCCTGCATTCCTAGAATGTACTAGCTTTTCACATCTGCCCTGTTGCCTTAAGCTCAAGCCCCTTTCTACATGAGAACTTTCCTGAACCTTTTCCTCCCCTCTCTCCACAAAATATTTTGCATTCAACATATATATAAATATATATATTCTGTATATACTTATGTATGTACATTTTTTTTATTTTTCACTTTCACCTTTGTACCTTTTACATCTAATATATAATAAGTACTTAATAAATTTGTGTTGATTGACCAATCGCCAGAAGGTAAATCCTGCCTGTGTGAGAAGGCAGAGTTGGGAGTCTCAAGAGAGATCCCACTGGTCTTATTCATCTATGGGTTGTAGGTCAAGAACTGAATTGGTTGCAATCATGTAAGAAACTGCCTGTAAAGGGAGATCAACCCCAGGCTATGCTGATTAACGCATCAAAGGCATCTGCTATCTGTCTAGTGAAAAACAGTGGGGCAGACCCTTAACTAGCAGCAACAAGCTAAAGGGAGGGATGGCAACACAGAGCTGAAAGGCAAGGTGAAATGGTCAGACACTCCATACCATTGAGTTTTGGCAGGTAGGCCACCCGCAGGACATTGCTGAGCCACTCTTCTAGAGGTGACACCTGAAATAGAATACACAGAGGGGTTGGCAGGCATGGCGAAGGTCCCATGTCTCTTTTCCTCCATTACCATGCAGCCCATTGTGTGCATTAGAAGTCCAGTACATTTGCCTCTAGTCCTATCAGGAGCCATCACCACAGGCAAAGAGACAGTGGTCCCTCTGCCTCCATCCAACCAACATCCCGGTGATCTGGGCTACCTTAGGGGAGCTTCTCCAGATACATTAATAGCATATTAGACCTTGTGTGAGTAGCTGGATTCTGGTTTCAGCTGTGAGTCTTCCTAGACAAACAATATCTAGCAGTGTGCCCACCCTTGAGCACGTGACTTCCCCTCTTTGAATCTTGGGTTCTTCCTCTATAAAATGAGCACAACATTCCTGGAACTACCAAACCCACAGGGTTGTTATTAAAAAAAAAAAGGCTCTAGCAAACTTGCACTTTCATATGACCTGTAAACTATGGATGCTTCAGGATCTCCCTTGATCCCTTTCCCTCTCAACTTACTTCCATAGTCCAGTCCCAACTGGGACAACATTTTATATTATCTTTTCCCTAAAACTTACCCCTTTTCTAAACGTCCCTAATATTGTTGAGGGAACCACCATTCTTCCAGTGACCCAAATTCATAACCTCAATGTCATCCTCAACTCCTCCCTCTTGTTCACCCCACAATATCCAATCAGTTGCCAAATCTCGTTTCTTACTCCACAATATTTTTCACGTATATACCTTCTTTCCTCTCACACAGCCACTGCTCTAGTTCAACCCTATATCTTCCCTTAACTGGACTATTGCAATAGTCTTTTTATCATTTTTTTTTCAATTAACAAACATTTATTTTCTCTCTCTTCTACCTCACCCCTCCAATGGAAAAGAAAAAAAATATGTAATATATATGTATATATGTATGTATGTGTGTACATATATATGGGAAACTAGTTAGAAGGCATTTACATGTGTGTGTGTATATATATATATATATTTATATAGGCATATGCCTTCTAACTAGTCTTCCAGCCTCAAGTTTCTTTAGGTTCCAATCCATCTTTCACAGAGACAAAAATGGTTTTCCTAAAATTCAGGTCTGACCATGTCACCTCTACGTACTTAATAAGCTCAAGTGGTTCCTTATTATCTCTAAGATGAATTATAAATTCCTCTAGTTTTTCACTACTGGCCCTTCCCTAATTTTCCAGTCTTTTTTCACATTACTTCTCTTCACATACTCAACAGTTGAGCCACATTGGCCCACTTGCTAGTTTTCAATACCCATTGATCCTCCTCCTGCCTTTCAATAACTGTCCCCCATGCCTGATATACCCTCCCTCTTCCCCTCCACTTCTTAGGATAGATTGATATCTTGAAGTCTCAGCTAAAATGCTGCTGAAGGCCTTTCTTGGTCATCCTTTCCATGTCCACCCCAACCCCTAACTGCTAGGGCCTTCTCTAAGGTTGCATTAAATCTACTTTCTATGTAGCTTCTATTTACCTATATACATACATCTTTTCTCCCTAATTAGAATGTAAATTCCTTGAGGGCAGGCACTGTTTTTGCTTTTTTTCTTTGTATCCCCAGCACTTAACACAGTGCTGATCACATAGCAAGCATTTAATGTCTGTCAAATGAATGAATGGATGATGCCACAAAAGATAGTATTTGTCCTCCATAACCATTGGTTCTAAGGGCACAGCTGCCATCCAAAATCTGACCATTCTTTTAAAAACTACCAGAGATCTACCATCATCATTTATCTATAGTTTTCTAAAATCTGTTCATTCTTCACCCTGAGCTTCCTAGAGGTAACAAGTTCCTCATTCTATAGAGTTTTTAGTGGTTCTAGAGCTTCCTCTTTCAAGTTTCCAGGGATGGCCTAATTGTGGCACTCAAGAATCCCAGTTAATCTCTACATCAAATATCCATGTTCTATCCAGAGCTAAAAGGGACTGTCAGCCTGCTACGGTAGAAATGATGCTTGACTAGAACTTGTAGGTCCTAAGTTTGAGTGACATTTTAGCCATTGATGTGGTCATTCTATGGGTCTTAATTTCCTTTTCTGTAAAATGGATCTGATAACAAACATGCCTCCTTCATGGAACTGTTGTGAGAGTCATTTGAGAGAATAGATGTGATAAACTGTGTTGGTCTGCATGGAATCGAGGCATCCATTGGCCCAAACTGCCCCCCCAAATTATTCCAGGGACTTCAAGTCACAATACACACAAACAGTAATTTTGAAAGGGAAAAAGATACTCCCCAAAGGATAGAAGATGGGGAGGAGATAGGAGGAGTAGAAAGCTTACCGTGGATATTTTTGAGACACTTAGTATCAGCTGGAGTGCAGCTGCTTCCTCGAGCCTGCTGGGTCCCTGACTCCCTTCCCAGTGGCAGCTCAGGCCCTCAAAGTGCTTGTACTCTGACTCTCTGAACCCCAAGGACATGCTCTGCCTGGGTTTGGGGTTAGTGTAGCTGAAACAGCAGGGACTGTGTGGTTAAGCCTATCCCTTCACATAAGCAATCTGTGGCATTTCTGGGATGGATCCAGGGATGGCCCACTCCCTTTCAACCCCATAGCCTTCCCCAAGAACTTACATCAAAGTTAGCAGTATAGGAAGAAGCCAGCTTGGCACTGAGCCTGCAAGAATGAAGAGAGATATTGAAGGGTTATGGATTGTGTGTCCAGGTCTCCCAAAGAGAAGATAGGAGAGAGGTGATAAAGCAGAATGTAGGCCCCAGGGCTTCCTCCACACTCATAAAGTTCTCTAAAACTTTATTCTTATGAGGAACATTAGAGATCATCTGGTCCAAACCTTTCATTTTATAGATAAGAAAACTGAGGCCCAGAGAAGGAAGGAAAGAAGCATTTATTAAATGCCTACAGTGTCCTCAGCACTATATCATCTCATCTGATCTTCACAACAACCCTGGGAGGCAGCTATTGGTATTATCCCCATTTTAGACTTGGAGAAACTGAGGCAGACAGAGGTGAAATGACTTGCCTATCCAGGGTCACACAGCTAGCTAGTAAGTGTCTGAAGATGAATTTGAACTCAGGGCAGAGACTGTCTTTCTTTTTATTAATTGGACCCTAACATTTAGCTCAGTGCATGGCACATAGTAGACAGTTCAGGTTTATTGGATTGGGTTGGACTAGGTCTTCCTGACTCCAGGCCCAATAGACAATAGCTTGCCCAAAATCACATAGCTAAGAAATGATAGAGCAAAGAATTGAACCCAGATTTCTTGACTCCAAGTCCATCATTATTTCCAACTGACTTCCACAGCCCAGAGAAACAAGGAAGGGGCAGGAGAACAAAAAGGCAAGAGAGGGCAGTCCTAGACCACTGACCACAATGGCCAGCTTGAATTGCTGTGCTTTTGTTGGGGCCTAGAGAAGGACAAATTGTCTTGGTTCTGAGAACAAAGAAAGAAAAAGAAAAGGAATGGGTCAGGGGAATTGTAGCTGGTTCAGACATAGACAGAAAGGCTATGATTTGAGAGGAATTCTCTTAGACTGTCTCCTCTATGCCCTTGTCCCTGTCGCTGGAAGAGATAACTCTGCCTTTAATTCACTGTATGACCTCTGGGCCACAGGCTTCTGCTCTGTAAAATGAAGGGAGTGTAGCATCAGGGTTCTTAACTCTTTGTGTGTGTGTGTGTGTGTGTGTGTGTGTGTGTGTGTGTGCATGTGTGTGTGTGTGTGTGTACATACACACACATATATGTAGTCTGGCAAATCCTATAGACCCTTCACATAATAATGCTTTTAAATGCATATAATTAAAATATGTAGGAATATGAAAGAAACCAATCACATAGAAATACAGTTATAAAGACATTTTTTTCTTTTCTTTCTTTTTTTTTTTAGGCAATTGGGGTTAAGTGACTTGCCCAGGGTCACACAGCTAGTAAATGACAAGTGTTTGGTTTGAGGCTGAATTTAAACTCAGGTACTCCTGACTTCAGGGCCAGTACTCTATCTACTGCACCAACTAGTTGCCCCAAGACATTTTTTCAAACACACGTCCAAGTTCAAGGATCCCAGATTAAGAACTTCTGGACTAGTTGATCTCTGAGGTCCCTTTCAGCTCTAACAGAAAATGTCACCCCCTTGCTAAGGGTTAAAGCATTAAATGCCTCGGGAGGGAGTAGCTGATCTTCTGAGAACCCATTAGTAGGGATTAGCTTATCACCTGAACCATTACCTAGAGGCACAGGAGATTTGGGAAAGGGTAGAAAAAGGGGCTGTGTCAACTAACAACTTTAACGTCCTAACCCAGAGTTTAAAGAGAGGAAGCCTAACATCCACACACCTTCCATTAGAGTTGAGATGTAAACAAGACCCTAACTCAAGAATGGGCCAATTGTTCCTCTCTACAACGTAACAGTAACCTGCTTCTTTGCACTGCTCCTTCAGACAACCTTCCCAGCTGGTGGAAAGGTCAAATGTGCTGGGACGAGAGGCTGCTTGGAGCCAGTCTAAGAAAAGAAATCTGGAGAGGGGGATTTGAGTGTGAGCTAATGAGAGCTGGGGGGGGAGAAGGGGGGAAAGGGGACCTTCATAGTCAGAGTGAAAGAAGTCCAGTGTGAAGGAGGGAGGAAGGGAGGGGAGAAAGGAGGAAAGAAGGAAGCCAGCGTTTATTAAACACGTACTGGGTGCCACATGCTGTGCTAAGTAGTTACCAATATTATCTCATTTGATCCACACAACAACCTTGAAAAGTAGGGCCTATTATTATCCTCATTTCACAGATCAGGAAACTGAGGCAAACAGAGGTGAAGTGGATTGACCAGGGTCACACAGCTAGTAAGTATCTAAGGCTAGATTTGAATTCCAGACCCAGGACTCTATCCACTACCACTTAGCTGCCTCATAGCTACACCCTAGAATAAAAGGTGCAGGGGGTCTCATCTAGATGGTGCAGTCCAGCTCTAACAGTCACACCCAACCACCTCCTTTTATGAAATAGAGAGACAAATACCCAAGTTTTGGGGCCACTTCACCAAGGTGGTCAAGTATATTCCTGGGCACTGAATATCTTTGTAGCAGAATTAAAGAATCACAGAATCAGGACTGGAGGGAACGACCCTAAGCATTGAATGTCCCAACCTGCACTTCCCTGACCCCAGGATCTCCCTTGGCTATTACCATAAGCCTTCCCTCTTTCCCAGGGTTCTAATCAGAACCGAGGCCAGAGCAGTCCACCCAAAACATAGCTGGGCCCGGATTCTCAGGGCCAGTCACCAAACCAAGAATAATAGAAGGTAGCATGACCAACATGCTGACTAGGGCACTGGACTGAGAGTCAGGGGACCTGCACTCTAGTCTGGGCTCTGCCACCAGCTTACAATGATACTAGGGGTAGTCACTTCTCAACTTTAATTTCCTTCTCTATAAAATGAGGGAGTTAGACTAAATGGTCTGTAGGGTCCTTCCCAGAACCTTCCAACTCCAAATTCTGTATTCTTGGGTTCTTCTAGCTCTGATATGGTATATTCTAAGGTTCCTTCCAGATGTGACATTCTCAGGGTAGTTAGGTGGCACAGTGGATAGAGCACCGGGCCTGGAGTCAGGAGGACCTGAGTTCAAATCTGGCCTCAGACACTTGACACTTACTAGCTGTGTGACCCTGGGCAAGTCACTTAACCCCATTGTCTAGCCAAAAAAAACAAAAACAACAAAAAAAAACCAGATGTGACATTCTCTTTACAATTCTGACCTTCTATGATGTTCTAAGGTCTTTACAATTCTGACCTACATTCTAAGGTCCCTCCAGTTCTGACAGTCTATGTTTATCAGTCTTGAGGTTAGATTCAGTTAGAAAGAGCAATGAATCAATTCAGAGTAAGAAATTAGACCATCCCAACCACTTAAATAGCTGAAGGTTGTGCCTTAATGCATGAAATGTCAATCAGTACAGTTCTTGTGGCAAAATACATATATATATATATATGTATATTTTATAGAGAGAGTAAAACATTTTATATAGAGACTGATATGTCCATTATATATACATATTCTAGATACATATATAATATATATAATACATAATATAATATCTATATGTATATAATGTACATATCAGTCTATCTGGAGAGGGGACTAAATTTTCAGGCTCAAATGTTATATCTTAAAGACATAAGGAAGGAAACTCAAAAGCCCACTATACTTGGAGCCAGGAAGACCTGAGTTCAAAAATCTGGCCTCAGACAACTTTCTAGCTATTTGCCCCTAGGCAAGTCTGTATGCCTCAGTTTCCACATCTGTAAAATGCAGATAATAATAGCACCTACTGCCCAAGGCTTTTGTGAGGATAAAATGAGGTAATATTTGGAGGAAAATAAAGGCATAACCAAGCAATTGTATTAACTGTGTTCAATCTGACCTACTATCTTGGCAATCAACCTGACACCATTTGAGAGATATTTAATAGACTGTAGGAACACCAACATTTTTATCCTAGAAAAAGGATAACAAGCAGGTGCTAAGACTGTGCGAAAGAGAAAGTATACTCTCAATACCAACAGTGATGTAATGTAGGTCAGTGTAGTAGAAGAGGCAACTGATTTTAAGTCAGAAGACATGGGTTCAAGTCCTAATACTTCCCAGAAGTGTGACCATGAGCAAGTCACTTCCCTTCTTTGGGTCTTAGTTTCCCAATTTGCAAAATGGGGATGATATTACCTACCTACACGGAGAAGTTATGAACAATAACAGGTAAAAATGAATGAACAGACAATATTCTGCAATCATAGACCCAGAAATGTATTTCCTGATGATTGTTCCTGAAGAGCTTAATTCAATTACAATAAATAAACACTGGTTAAGCCTCTAGTATGAGGAAGTAAAAAGAGCACTGGTCTCTCTGTCTTTGAAGGACCCTCCCCACTAAGGGTCCTCTCTCTGACTCACTGATCTTCCAGGTCTTTTGACCCGGTTTTGAATCCTGGCTTTCACTTTCTATGACTTTAGACAAGTGATTTACCTCCCTGGGTCTCAGTTCCCTCATCTGTAAAATAAAACAATTGGAATAGATGATCTCTAAGTTCCTTTTCACTTCTATTCAAAAGGCACTGTGAGGTGGATAATGCAGGTTCATCTATATGTAACAACACACCAAGAAGAAGATAAAGTCTGCCCCATTACCGATCCAGAGAGAGGGACACGTGTAGTTTAGTTGCTGAGGTAGCTAGCTGAGCACCCAGTGTCAGGACCTGAATGAAGAAAATGTATAAGCAACATTAATCTGATCCTCCTACAATTTTCAGTGTGCTGAAATTGAATGGAAAAAAAACAGAATAGGCATCCTTCACTTTACGGAATATATGCATCAAAGTTGAATTTTATGTCAACTGATCCTCTCTGAATGATGTTTCATCCCCTTTTCTGCTTCTTTTCCCTATATAGCAAGTCATGCTTCATTTTAAAAACAATCTAAATTTTTTAAAAGAGAAAAATAACTGTTCAGCAAAACCAACCAACACATCAACTTTGTGTAATAGTATGTGCAATATCCACACCCATAGTTCTTCACTTCTACAAAGAAAGGTGGGAAAATGCACTTCCTTATCTCTGGCACCAAGTTTGATTTATGCAGCCTTAAGTTTCTTTCTTTCTTCCTTCCTTTGTTCTTTTCTTCCTTCCTTCCTTTCTTTCTTCTTTTCTCCCTTTCTTTTTTTTTCTTTCCATTTACATCATTGCTGCTATTGAGTAATAGTCTTCCCAGTTCTGCTTACCTCCCTCTGCATCAGTTCTCTGATTGAGCTTAATTAGGTAAATCCTTCCTGCTATCCCTCCAACCCCATGATAATTTCCCACGTGAAAGAAAAAAAATCCTTGTACGTGAAAATTTTTTGGTACAAAGGGATTTAAAGGTTATAAATTTCAGGACTGTGATAGAGTGGAAAAAATCCTGAGCTGGAATCAGGAGACTAGCTCTGATACTAACTTACTGGGAAGTTATTTAATTTCCTAGTAAAAAAAGGCAGCTAGGTAAGTTAGTGGATAGAACACTGGTCCTGAAGTCAAGAAGCCCTGAGTTCAAATTTGACTTCCACTACTTCCTAGCTGTGTGACCCTGGGCAAATTACTTAACCTCTATCTGTTTCACTTTCCCCATCTGTAAAATAGGGATATTAATAGCAAATACCTCTCAGGGTTGTTGTAAGAATCAAATGAGGTGTTTGTTACACTCTTGGCAAAACTTAAAGATATATGTGTGTGTACATATACATATACATACATACACACACATGCATACATATATATACATATACATACATACACACACATACACACACACACACACACACACACATATATATATATATATATATATATATATATACATGTGCTAGCTGTTATTATGCCTTGAGGTTTTGTTTTCCCCATCCTCAAAATGAAGGGGTTGGATTAGCTCTAACTTTCTACGTACTAAGGTCTCTTCCGATTCTGACATTTTTTATTCTATTTCTAGAACTTTTTCTGACCCTCACTCATCCCTCTTCTCCCTCACTGCACATTGGCTGTCATCCAGCACATATCCCTGCCTGAACAATCCTTCAATCTAAGAGGCTCTATAATTGGACTTGGAGCCCTGATTCCTGGGCATCTGTAAGTTGGCCCCTAAAGGTCATTCTCAAGGAGGAATCCAGACATACTGTGGTGAGCCTTGCCGAAATCAGTGTTTGACCTCTCAAGTGGACTTATCTGCTATTATTATTACTATTATTGTTGTTATTGTCATCATTATTTTCAGTAATAACAATTATTATGTAGTAGTAACAATAACACACACATAGAGAAATTTAAGGTTTATAATAAATTTTTATCACAAAAAACCTATGATGTAGGTAGTGCAATGAATATTATCCTCTTGAGGAAATTGAGGCTCAGAGAGGTTAAATTACTTTCCCAAGGTCACACAGACAATAAATGGTAATGATGAAACTCAACCTGGGGTCCTCTGACTCCCAATCCACCAGTAGCAGTGGCGGTGGTAGTGATGACCATACTAAATGGGATTGTCAAGATTTGAACCCAAATCCTCAGATTATAAATTCTACGACTTTTCCACATTTGTCACTGTCAGCTCAGCTCAGATGTTTTCTGATCTGAGATTCCCAAACAGCAAAAAGAATAGGTGCTCACCAAATTCAGTGAAAATAGGGAATTAGCGGTCCCATGGGGGTGGTAAATCAACACCTCCAAAGCCGCGGGGAGGGACACAAAGGCTTTCCCAGTCTTCAGCACGAATGCTGGTGCTTCCTTTACTCTCAATGTGATCAGCAAAGGTTGATCTGGGGCCAGAGTTCCCAGGGCCTATGAGAGAAATGCAGGGTAAGTTTCCATGGCAAAGGATAAGAAGCAAAACAGACAAAGAACCATAAGAACTTAAAATCAGAAAGTTTTAGAGCTAGAAAGCACAGCAGATTCTGAAGATGAAACAATGGAAGCAGGGGAGAGGATCCCAGCCATCCAGTGCTGAAAGAATAGCTGTAACTAGGACGAGGCAATCAGGGCTTTTCCCAAGGGCACCAAAATTGGGAGCTGTGCCAACAATACTTGTATTCCTTTAGCAGCAGAAGTAGAAACAATCAAGCTTAGCTCCTAATTAGCAAAAATAATTAGTTAACATAGAAAACCAGCAGACTGCCACTCCCTCCTCCCTTCCTCCCTTTTCCCCACCCATCAGAGGCCTTAAGGTGACTCAAGCATACTGGGAGTTTCTGTCTCCCTCTACGCCTCAGTGTCCCAGGGCTTCTCTCACCCTAAGATTCTTGTCTCAAAGTCCAAAGTTCCTTTCCCCCAGAAAATCCCTGAATTTGTCTTCAAATGTTGTTTGAGGGGGCAGCTAGGTGGTGTAGTGGATAGAGCACAGGCCCTGGAGTCAGGAGGACATGAGTTCAAATACGGCCTCAGACACTTGACGCTTACTAGCTGTGTGACCCTGGGCAAGTCACTTAACCCCATTGCCTAGCCCAAAAAAAAAAAAAGTTGTTTGAGGGTATCTTGAGATTTCCTTACCCCAGGAGACAAATTTGCTAGTTATGGTTCTTGGTGGAAGGGCATTTCAGAGATTCCCCTGGGGGGCGCAGGGCTGCACTGATGCCCTTTAGAAAAGGAAGTTGCCTGCCCAAACTTTCAGAAACTTCCTAGCCTAACCCAGGCCTTACACTACTGTATCCTGGCTAACTTCATACCAGGCCACAAAGCACAAAATAACCTAACCCCTTTCTATCACTTGCTCTGGAAATCATAATCAAAGCAACATAACCATACCAATAAAAGACGTGTCAAACAATAGTTCTGTATCCACTCATCACCCTTGGCACTTCCCTGTCCAAAACACTTTCTTCCTGACCACTATGTGTAATATCTTCCCCTATTAAGCTCATTGAGGGGAGGGACTAGCTTGCTTTTTGTTTTTGTGTCCACAGCACTTATCACAGTGCCTGCACACAGAAAGCCATTAATGAATGCTCTTTATTTCATTCATTCATTAAAGTCCCCAAGTCCCAAAACACCACTTGGACATCTGGATCTATGTGGCCCATTCTTTCTTCTAATCAGAAAGTTCTTCCTGTTACCTAACCAAAATCCCTCTAATGCCCACTTCCTCTGATCAGGTGACCCTAGGAACAGTTAGGCCACAGAAACATCTTTTCACTCATAAACCTAATGCTACTGTACACGACTATTTTGCCCATCACTCCCTCTACTCCTGGGAAAAATCTAATGTATTTTTTAATTACATCATACTTGAGATCGCCACCCAGATAGAACCCACCTTGTGACCAAAAAAAAAAAACCACCTTACAGTTCTTATAGACGTTAAGGCCACTGCTGGGTAGGTAGCTTGCTTTGAGGGAGAGGGGACCCTGATGTGTTAACTATTTATTTCTATGTTAGCTTATTTAACCAACCACGTGCTAAGTATCATTATTGCGATAATTATTGCTAAAGGAATACAAGTATTGTTAGCACAGCGTACAATTTTGGTGCCCTTGGGGAAAAGCTTTGATTGCCTTGCCCTAGTTACAGCTATTTTTCCAGCACTAAAGGGCTGGGATCCTCTCTGCTGCTCCCATTATTTCATCCTCAAATCTCTTTTGTGTTCTCTAAGGATAAAGTTAGTAAATGAAAGGCATTTTACTCTGTCACAGGGTAGGATTCAATATGGGGGCAGGGAGGAGGGACCATGAGGAAATAAAAAATATATTTTCAAAAACTAAAAAAAAAAACAAGAAAAAAGTTGTTATAAACTCAATATCATAATTAAATATGCAACTGATAAACCTGTAGAGGCAGTGAGATGGTGGGGTACATGGTACACCAGGCCTAGAGTTGCCTAGACTCTCCTGCTCATAGACTACCATTGGCTCCCTCTTTCCTCTAGAAACAAATACGAAAGCCTGTACTTAGCACCTTTCTTGGCTCATAATATTTCCATTACTTTATAAACTCCTTGAGGGCAAAGACTATTCTAACATTTCTTTGTATGTCCAGTATCTTAGCACAGTGCTGAGGACAAACCAGGTGCTTAATAAAGCTTGTTGACTTGACAAGGTAAGCACCTAATAAATGCTTGGTGACTGACTAGATGACGCTCCATCCCTGACCTACTTCGGCAGCCTTGTTTCACATTACTCACCACCATGTATTATATATTGCATTCAAATTGGACTAGCTGCCATTTCCTAAATACACTCTTCCGTGTCACCCCTCTGCACAGACCATCCCTCGTGCCTAGAATATACTCCCTCCATAGTTCTGCCTCTCAGAATACTTATCTCCTTCCAAGATTTAGCTCAGGGGCTGAGAAGTTGACCCCTCCGGCTGAAACATATCTCTCTCTCCTCAGACATTCCTATATTATTTTGTCAGATCTCCCCTTCTCAAACTCTACTGTCCAGCCAAACTGGCTGTCTTGCTGTTCCCCATATATAATATTCCATTTCCTCTCTCTGTACTTTTGCACTAGCTGTGCCCCATGTCTGGCCTGCCCTCCTTTCTTAAATCAGGTCTCTTAGAAACCCTAGTTTCCTTTAATATTCAGCTCAAACATTCCCTTCCATGGGAAACATTTCCTGATTCAACCACTAATGCTCGCCCTTCTAAATGTCTCATATTTATTATGTGTGTATTCTGTATATATTTATATATGTAAATAGACTACAAGGTTCTTGAGAGCAGGCATCATTCCATTATTGGTTTTGTATCTCCAGTTGCTAGCATATAGTCGGAGCAGTTAGAAGGTTTAATGGATAGAGCACTGGGCCTGGAGTTAGGAAGTTGTTGTTATTCAGTCATTTTCAGTCATGTCCAACTCTTTGTGACTCCATCTGAGGTTTTTTTGGCAAAGATACTGGAATGATTTGCCATTTCCTTCTCCAGCTCATTGTACAGATGAGGAAACTGAGGCAAACAGGGTTAAATGACTTGCCCAGGATTACACGGCTAATAAGTATCTGAGGCCAGAGTTTGAACTCAAGAAGATGAGTCTTCCTGACTCCAGGCCCAGCGCTCTATCCACTGTACCATCTAGCTGTCCCAAGAGTCAGAAACAACTAAGTTCAAATCCGGCCTCAGACACTTAATAGTTTGTGTGACCCTAGGCAAGTCACTTAACCTCTGGTTGTCTCAGTTCCTCATCTGTACAATGAACTAGAAAAGGAAATGGCAAACCACTCTAGTATCTTTGCCAAGGAAACCCCATGAACAGTATTGGGGTGCTGTGATCCACAGGGTCATAAGGAATTGGACAAGACTGAATAACAGTAGGTAATTAATAAATGTTTGTTGCTTGTACTCCTCTCTTCCTCAACCATACTCTACCTTGTATTATACTTGTCTGTATATGTATGTATATACGTATATATACCTGATAAATGTAATTGGTCCCTTGAAGATTAGACTTTCAAAGGAGATCACATGAAATACTGTATTTAAGAGGCTTCGCAAACTTTTAAAGCTCTATGGAAATGCAGGCTCTTATTGTAGTTGTCCTTGTAGCTGATTCCCAGTGGCTACTGGCACTGGACTCTTCACAGGGCTTCACATTTGTTGGAATTAAATGAATTGAATGGGACGGGCTCGAATATGGTATCTCCCTCCAGAAAAACCTCAGAGCCCTTTGCCCAGACTTTCTCTCACTTTCTACTTGGCACTTAACTCACACTTCCCTGAAGCACAGTTATTTCTATACACGTTCTTCCTCACCTTCTTCCCTTCCCACCCATGTCATTCATCTGTAAACCCCTGGAGAAGTCTCTGTGTTCCATCTGTCTTTGCATCCTTAGCACCAAGTGCAGGGCCCTGTGTATTGAAGTTACTAAATCAGTTTGCTAAATGATTTAAACAATCTTTAGTGCCTTCATTCCTCCCTAAGCCCTCTTCTAGCCAACTGTGGCCTCAAACTTTCACTCCATGAAAGCTTGTTCTCAAGAAAGGATATGACGCCGGTTAGATATACCTGAACATGAATTTTGAATGGTTTCAGTAAAGAGAGCCTTGGAGATGACCTAGTCCAGGGGTGGGGAACCCGCAGCCTTGAGGCCACATATGGCCCTCTATGTCCTCTTTTGAGTGTCAAAGGACTGCACTTGAGGACCTAGAAGGCTACATGTGGCCTTGAGGCCACAGGTTCCCCACCCCTGACTAGTTCAACTCCCTCATTGTACAAAGAAAGAAACTGAAGCCCAAAGATAATAAATTACTTGTCCAAGATCACATAGCTAATTAATGGCAAACCCAGAACTAGAAAGAACCCAAGTCTCTGACCTTCCTTGGATCCTGGTCAGAACCTTAACTATGTATCCCAGTGCCTAGGGAAAATTCAAGTGAGGGAAGGGAATTGGACCAGTCAACACCCTCTTGAGATTGGGGAGGGGGAGGCAGTTGGGCCCTAGGAGAGACAATCCAACTCAGGGTGCAGTTGTGAGAGGAAAAAAAGGGACACCTGCCTTCCCATCCCCCTCCTGTGACGTACACTAGCCCTTGACTGTCCACACTCACTATCTCCCAGGCTCACCTTTCCCTCAACTCCTGAAGGTACAAAGGCCAAAGGGAAACTCAGTCTCTTGGATGCAGCAAAGAGGAAATACCTTCCCCTAAAGATATTGGCCTCTGGACAGACCCCTCACAGCCTGGCCCTAATTACAGCTCTAATTCCTACAGTCATATCAAGTAGGGTGGGCCCCATTCAGCCTAAAGTGAAGTCCAAAACTACTTATCTATCCCATTAATATGCTTCATTTTAAGAATGCTTCACTTTCCCATGAATATGATCCAATTAATATGCAGATGTGACAACTTCACTTACCTTGGGAAGCAGTGCTGCCAAAGCCGTGGTTGTCATGGGGACCCTGCTAGGAACCTGTACCTAGACCAGACACAACCAATTAGAGGAGAAAAGTCATACATGGTTAGGCTAGAGACCTCGAAATGGTGTTTGGGAGGATAGGGCTAGGGAGAGGGGACACAAGCATTGAGAAATGTCAGTGGCCTACAAGCCATTTCCCTGCCTCTCCTTCTACCTGGAGTAATTCTTCATAAACATATGTATATGAATAGATATATATGAAAATTAAATATTATTTTTATACATGTATCTATAACATGGGTACACATGTGTAAATGTACATATATAATTTATATGTCATATATATCATTTATATAGCAGTTTAAGATTTGTAAATATTTTATGAATATTATCTCATTTGATCCTTACAACAATCCTGGGAGATAGGGCTATGATTATCCCATTTTGCAGATGAGAAAACTGAGGCAGAAAGAGGTTAAGTGACTTGTCCGGGGTCACATAGCTAGTAAGTATCTGAGGCTGGATTTGAACTTATGTCTTACGATTCCAGGTCAAGCCCACCATTCACTTCACCAATTAGCTTCCTTTATGGGTTTTCCAAAGCACTTTTTCATATTTCACCCACAAACTGGGCTTAATATGTACCTTTAATATATGAAGGAACTGATTTTCAGGGAAATAGCTCACACTGTCTACATTTAGAGTGTTCTCAAAAGGTTCACCAAACGCTTTCCTTACCACAATCCTATGATGGAATGATTATGCTCGTTTCACAGTGGAGGAAGCTAAGATCCAGAAAGGTGAATTTGACTTGCCCAAGGTCACACAGCAAGTTAGTTGCAGAGCTGGGGCTTGAACCTTGGACTTTTCTCTGAATCCAAAGCTTTTTTTTCCATACCTCACTACTTCCCGTGTTCCTTTCAAGACAAATACCAGCCCAGACTGAAAGGAGAATATGAAAAGTAGGCCAATCATGGATTCAGGGTTGGAAGAAACCTTAGAGATTATCTGGTTCAATTCCCTCATTTTACAGATGAGAAAACTGAGGCCAGAGAGGTTAAGTTTAAATGACTCGATCAAGGTCACACAGATTGAGTAGCAGAGCTGGAATTTGGACCCAGGACCTGTAAACTCAACAAGTGTGTTCATTCGGCAAAATTGGGAAAAGGTTCCAACCTCTCTGCTGCAATGGCAGTAGGACGGGATGCCTGAGCCCCATGGAGAAGATCATCCCCAATGCTGGCATCTCTATAGCTGTAGTAAGTTCTAGCCCCCTATCACTCACCAGTTCAGGTGTGATATCAATGTCCAGAGCTCCATTGGTCTGAAGGAGTCCAAATACAGTGTTGAAGAGGTACAACGGCACTGTCACCTGCGAGGTATGATCCTCCTTTGGGGGCATCTTGATGGGCTTTGGGGGCTCAGGAAGGTCGATCACGTTACCAGCCGCACTCTTAACCAGAGACTGGGGGCAGGTTGCAGGGTGGGGTGGAGAAAGCGGGAAAAGATTTGATTCTGACCTTAGATATTGGCTTCCAACCCATATCCCCCAACTCCCCATGTAGACCCTGCCTTGACACCCATATCCAGGCATGACACCAATGGACCCTAAAGAACTGGGACTAGGGGAGTCCCTACCCTGAAGGAGGGTACACTAGGAAAGATGAAAAGCTGTTGTCAAACCTCTGAGCAGCTACCATGGGGAAGAGGGGTCAGAAACAATTTGTTGGGTCCCAGAGAATAGGATGAGGACCAGTAGATGGAAGTTACAGGAGGGCAAACTTCAACATAAGGTAGAATTTTCAAAAAGTCAGAGCTATTCGCCAATACAATGGGCTGCTCAGGCAATAACAAGCTTCCTATTGGAAAACAGGAGGGAGAAAAAAGGGGTAGTGTAGACAGAGGTTGAATGACTGCTTCTCAAGGAAACTAGGGACAGGCTTCCTATTTAGGCATGGGTCGGGCTAGATGACTCTTCAGTTCTCTTTTAGGTCTGAAAGCTGTTGTTTCATTAAAAGCTGCCATGAGCCCCACTCACCCACCCAGGCACCCATACCCGAATTTTCTGTAAGAAGCATCTACATGGATGGAGAGTGGCCTACAACAGCCCCAAGGCCCCTACCTTTACAAAAAGTAAAAGGTGAGCCCTTCACAATTCTCACTTAGATGATGTTTTACAGTAGCTTCTGAAGCTTACTCACATTGACGTCCAACTGGATATACTGGTTGGAGATGATGGGCAGGGTAGCCAGGGTGAATTCCACAGTGCCCAGGGCACCCAGGGGAACAAGGCCTAAAAGGGAAGAGAAGAGAGTATCATTAAACTAGCCCTGGGCCCAACTTCTCCCACCCACTACAGCCCTGGCCTATGGGGCTTTATTCCACTTAGTCTAATGTTTTTAAGCATTTAATATGTGTTATAGTGGAAATAGCATTAGAAGTGAGGTTTCTCATTGCATGAGAGGCAGGGTGGTACAACAGAAAGAGAACCCAGGTTCAAATCCTGTTTCTACGCTGACTACCTATGTGATCTTAGGCAGGTCACTTGGGGCTCTTTGGACTTAAGTTTTTATCATGTCTAAAAGGCAGTCAGTCCTGCCTAACCTAGGGGCTGTTGTGAGGATGCACTGATACGTGTGACACTTTAGTAAGCTGCAAGTTCCTTGGAAATGTCAGCTATAATTATTAATAGAGATAGCACACATCTGTCCACATCTGCCCAATGCTGCCCAGTGCTTTCATGCGTGTCCTCTTGTTAGATCTGCCTAATGAAAGCCTCGTGAGAGATGCAGGACAAAGATTATCAGTCCCATTTTCTATAGGAGGAAACAATCTGGCCAAGGTCACACATTAAGTGTGTGGCCTTAAGTCCTTATGCGACAATAGAGAAGGAAACAGAGAAGAACTAAGTGGAGGGAGTGGTACCCACAACTTACATAGCACAGCACCCAGGAGCTCATTCACCACCACCAGGACAGTGTCCACGATGGGACACAGCTGCATGGGAGAGAAGGAAGACACAACTGGAGGAGTCCTGGGATTGTGGGATTTAGAGAGGGTTGGACTAAAAGGCCTCAGAGCTCCCTGTCAGTTCTACATGATCCCTCTCTGGGCTTCAACTGCTCTCTCTGTACCATGGATTCTTTAGATAATAATAATAAAAATGATAACATCTATAGAGCATTTTAAGGCCTACAAAGTGCTACACGTATATTCTTTGATGCTTACAACAATCCTAGGAAATAGTTGAGGAAACTGAGGCAAATAGAGATTAAGCGACTTGCCCAGGGTCACACAGCTAATAAATGTCTGAGGCAGGTCTTCCTGACTCAAAATCCAGCACTCAATCCGCTATGTGTTTCATGTCATAACCCCTGTGCTCCTTGGTTTTCTCAATCATAAAATGTGGGCATTAGGCTGGATGACCTTTCTTTTTTAGGGTCCCAATTAGCTCTGACTGAGTCCCATATGGGGCTCTGGTTGTAAGATGTCACTTGAGACATTTTGGGTCAGTGACATTGTGCCTAATATTTTCTTATCTATAAAATGGGAATTATAAGAGCATCCTCCTCCCAGGGCTGCTATGAGGATAAAATGAAATAATATTGGGGGTGGGGTGGGGTGGCAGCTAGGTGACACAGTGACTACCATGAGTACAGTGAGAAACCTGGAGTCAGGAAGAACTGAGTTCAAAACAGGCCTTAAACATTTACTAGCTCTGTGACCCTGGGCAAGTCACTTAACCTCTGCCTCAGTTTTCAAATCTGTAATAATACCTACCATCTGGGGCTGTTGTGAGAATAAAATGAAATGATATTATAAAATATTTTGCAAACCATGAAGAACCACATAAATGCTAGCTGTTATTATTATAATTATTACTAATATTATTAACATCCTTGTTCCTCCACCTCCATCCCCTTCTGCCAAAACTATCAAGTGTTCTGGGAGCTGATACGGTCAGATGGAATTACCTAAGAGGGTTTTCATAAGGGAATTTTAGATGCAGGGATTTAAGGGCTTAACTTGGGTGTCATTTGGGGAGTTATATAAATTTCCCAGCAGGGTCCAGACTTCAAGGGTCAGTCGGAGGGCATCAGCCTGGCAGGTCCAGTTTGGAGACTCACCAGTTTGGGCAGCACCTTGAAGAGTGTCTGTTCCACCACACCAAAGAGTGGGGCTGGCAGCAGTCTAAGCCAAAGCAACAGAAGGGTTAATCATAGAAAGTGCTGGACTGAGTCTTGCCTAAGGGATGTGAGACTCAGGTGAAACTATGGGGTCTCAAGGGGCTGGGGCAACCCTAGGGGCTGTGAGAAACACAAGATATCTCTAGGAGGTAGGGTAGGTGTGGGACATTCCAACCTTGTTACAGATTAATCTCCTTCACACAATCGGTGGCTCAATCACCAGGACCTTCTTAATATTCTTAATGCAGGCTATCCCACATCTGTCTCCATGCCTTAGGACTGGTTGCTCCCCAATGCCTAGGACACATGTCATTCCCCTCCCCCCCAGCCTCCTCACATCAGCCTCTTAGATTCCCTGGTTTTCTTCAAAACTCAGCTGAAATACCACCTTCTCCACCAAGGATTCTTAACTTTTCTGTGTCCTGGACCCTCTTGGCAATCTGGTCAAGCCTGTGGATAGACCCCCCTCTCCAAAGAAGGTTTTTAAATGCATAAAATAAAACGCAGAGTATTACAAAGGGAAACAATTACATTGATACAATTATCAACACATACACATATATATTTGTGTGTATATGTATATACATTTTTTAAACCAAATTCATGGACCCTGAGTTAAGAATCTCTATTCTACATGAAGCATTTCCTGATTCCCCTAGTTGTTAGTACACATGCACAACATACAAACACATACTATTGTAAATTTACTTTATATGTATATATAGGATAAACTTTTATATGTGCGTGTGTGTATATATATATCTCTATCTCTATCTATATATGTACACCTATATATTCATCTCCCCCATTAGAATGGAAGCTGTTTGAGAGCACTTTTATTTTGTATCACTTGTTCTTAATCTCTCCAGTATTTAGTAGAGTTCCTGGCTTATAGCAGGCACTTAATAAATGCTTGTAGGGCAGTTAGGTGGCACAGTGGATAGAATGCTAGACCTGGATTAGAAAGACTAATCTTCTTGAGTTCAAATCTGTCTAATAAATGTTTGTAGATTGGTTAACTAGAGGACCCAGCAATCTGGGGGCAGGGGTGCTATTTGCTCCCCTAAATATTTGTATCCCAGCACAGTCAGGTTACAGTGAACACTCAGGACCCCCTTGAAAGTTAAGGACCGCAGAAAGACAAGTCTGGAAGTAGAAGATAGGAGGTGGAGGGCCTTACAGGCTGACTGGATGTAGGGCTCTCTCAGCCACAGCTTCTTTCTTCCACATCACTTGCCTTCTTCAATTACTATGCAGAAGCTCCCCTCCCTGCCTCAAACCGATCAGGTCTCATTTGAAAGATCTTAACAACAGCTCTGCCCAAGTGTGGCATCAGAAGCAATACCAATACTCTCGTTGCTTCCCTTACTGGGCAGTCCCTAGCCTAAGACCCGAGTTTTTCTGCCCAGACACTGAGAGTTCCTGTCCCTCATCTACTGGGAAAGTGGAGGGGGTGGAGGAGTAGGGGGTGGGGAGAGGGATACACTATCACAGCCCTACCTGCTGGCTCCTGGTTTTGATCTGAGAAATTGTTCCCTCACATTCTACCACTGTTATCATTCCATAAGGACTTGTCTGACATGTGAATTTAAAGTGAGCTAAGGTCTAATGTTCTCTGGGAGGGCTAAACCATTCGTAGCTGACATAGAAATACAAATTATCCGAACTGATTAACCCACAGACCAGAATCACAGACTATAAAATGTCAGATCTGAAAGGAACTTTAGAACACATAGTTTTTGTAGATGACAAAATTGGAAGAAACTCTGAAATGTATCTCGTCCAGCAGTATGCTCATAAATGTTTAACAACCAGCTCTTTGAAAAACAAAATGTAGGTCTGATGCTGTTTTAAGGTTAATCTGCATTATTAACATGTAGAAACATCAACTTCTGATGCCGAGGCAATGGACAAAATAATCAACCAAGCCCTGACTTGTAGCTTGCCAGTTTCTGAGGTGTAAATGCTCACACTTAAAATTTAACAATCAGCTCTCATAAGCCAGTTTTCACACTGAAAATTTAACAATCAGCTCTCATAAGCCAGTTAGAGCTGGTTCCAGCACATCCCTGGTCTAGTCCAACTCCCTCATTTTACTAATGAAGGAATTGAGATCTGGAAAGGGAAAGTAACTTTCCCAAAGTTACATAGTCAGTAGCAGAACCAGGGATAGAAGCTAGGTCTCCTTACCCCACCAGGCAACTGTACCCATTTTCACCCAGAAAGATAAAATTTTAAAAATTAAAAGCGGCCAAAGCCAAGCTTCTAACATGTGACTCCAGCCAGGAAGGCATCTTTTTCCGTAACCTTTCTCCTGGGTCCACTAGGGGGTGTTGTCTGACTTACAGTGACCTGGTTCAGTCACCTGGCAAAGGTGAAAATGAGTCCAAGAAATGTTTTGTAACTACTGTTCGATCAGCTTTTAGTTTTTATTGTCACACTTCAAAAATGCAGCAGAAAGAAAGCCAGACTTGTTGTCAGTGGTCCTGGGTTCAAATCTTAGCACTGCCACCTACTTCCTGTGTGACCTTAAGCGAGTTGCTTGGAACTCCATTTCCTCATTTGTAAAATGAAGGTGGGTAAACTGAGGTCCCTTCCATTTCTAAATCTAGGATCCTAGAAATAGTTTCAGTTCTGCTCGGTAGTCCCCCTCCTCCCTCCTCTGCATCCACATTGAAGTTTGACTAAAGTTTGAGGCCATTCCTAGGCTCATTCTGCACTTCTCATCTTACACAGGTGGGGTAACCAGAGACCCATGGAGGTTAAATGACTTGCTGAAGGTCATACAGCTAACTGGAGAGAAAATGATTTGAATGCACATTTTTTCACTCCGAATACAGGGTTCTTGAACTATGCATACCCACAGGTCTCATAGGCTGGAAAACCAGCCAAAGGTACCCATAGAGCAAATCCTTCCCTACCCCCACCTCCACCCCATAGGCACCCTTACCAGTAGGCACAATAGGGAACTGCTTATGAGGTAGGATATTAAGGGTGCCAGGAAAGCTCCTCGTTATCACTCTGTAATTTTCTCCCCAATCTGATCACTGAGACCTCGAATCTATTAGACTATAAGCTCCTTGAGGGCAGGGATTGTCTTTTGCCTCTTTTTGTGTCCTCAGCACTTAACACAGTACCCAGTACATAATAGGTGCTTAATAAATGTTTATTGATTGATTGATCTCCCTACAGAAACAGAAACAGAACAGAGCCCTTCACGTACCCCAGCAGAGAATACAAGAATGCAAGTCTCCCTGGGAGAGTAAACATGCTGGGGGGAAGAGACTCCCTGTGAGGGATCTCAGACCCACCCCTTGCTGAGGGTAGCTTGGAACAGAGAACACTGGGGAAGGGACACCATGGAGGGTCGAGGGGCTAAACCAAACTTAAAATGCCAGAGCTGGCAGACACCTGAGAGACCATCAGGTCCCAATCCCTTCTCTTACACGTGGGGAACAGTCCCAGGACTGACGAGGGATTTGCCCAAGGTCACACAATTAGAAGCAGAATTGAACCTAGGTCTTGTGACTTCTAGCCTAGGACTCTTTCCCACTGAATCAGATTGGTAGCAGCATAACCAATACCATTCTCCCTCTTTGCCCCTGGACACACATACAAACACCCCTCCCCAAATAGTCTTTTACCATATCTGAAATTCTACCACTAGAGCACCTCATCTCTTCCTGTTTTTAGGACTTTCAAGAGCCCTCTATGAACAACTAGCTAGGTGATAACAGTGGAAAGAACATTGGGTTTGGAATCAGGAAGAATCATCTTCATGAGTTCAAATCTGGCCTCAGACACTTACTAGCTATGGGACCCTGGCCAAGTCCCTTAACCCTGTTTGCCTCAGTTTCCTTACCTGTAAAATAAGCTAGAGAAGGAAATTGCAAACCACTCCAGTATTTTTGACAAGAAAATCCCAAATGGGGTCACAAAGAGTCAGACAGGATTGAAATGCCTGAACAACAACTATGAAAAGCCAAGCCTTCTAAGTGGGGTACAGCTCTAACCTAAGCAGAGGAGTACCTCCCACATCTAACCGGGAATCAGCAGGTCTGAATTAGTGAAGTTTGTCCTACGAGTCTAGTCTTTCTCTTCCTGGGCCCTTTCCTGTTCTCAGGGTCCCATCTCTACCTTTCAAGTTCTAGGATTCCAGTTGTGAAGCACTGTCCAGATGTGAGGTGACATGATTAGCCTCTGTGTAAAGCTGGATGTCAATATAATAACAATAACAATAGCTATATTTATGTGTATATAATACTTTAAGATTTGCAAATCACCTTACATAGGTTATCTTATTTGAGCCTCACAACAGCACAGTAAAGCAGGAACTATTATTATCCCCACTTTACAGTTGAGGAAACTGAAGCTGAGAGAGACTAAATTGCCCAGTATCACACAGCTAGCAAGTACCTGAAGAAGGGTTAAATAATAATAGTTAGCATTAATATGGAGCTTAAAGGTTTGCAAAGTGTTTTAGAAATATTATTTCATTTTATTTTCACAATAAACCTTGGAGATAGGTACTATTATTATCTTCATTTTACATATGAGGAAACTGAGGCAGAAAGAGATTTTTTTTTTTTTGGTGACTTTTCCAGGGCCACATAGCTAATATGTTTAAGGTTAGATTTGAATTCAGGTCTTCCTGACTGTAGGCCCAGCTCTCTACCCACTGTGCTACCCAGCTACTACTACGACATATAAAATGTGATTTGATAAACAGGAATTGCCTGGATACCCCATGTTCTATTTCATAAATGGAAGGTGAAATTATGAGACTGTCAGGTTCAAGAGAGATCCAAATCCCAAGTCCCGAGAAGAGGTGATCAGAGTCAGAGGACCTTGGGTTTTGAGTATCATGAGTAAGTAAGGAGGAGATTTCTTACCTGCCTCAAGCCAAACATTAATCCCAGTATCTACCCAGTAACTGACCAGTACCTACCCAGACAGCAGGCTGATATGACCCAAAAGGGTATTGCAACTCTTCACAATGAGGATTGGTGTGCCCTTGGGACTCACCCCCAAAGCCACCCTGGATGACACGTTCACCTCAGCTGCCACTTCCAACAGGCTCCCCAGGGGGCTGGGAGAAAATTCAGAGAGGAACTGTTAAAGGTCCCCCCCCCAAAATGGGCTAAGAGACCAACACCATATCAGTAACAGGATGGAGATATGCCCAAGTGGCTACGGTCAGATGTGTACATGTTTTAGGTCTCAGTAAATGTATCTTAGGTTCATGGAAAATGGGCTATCAGGACTAGAATGAAACTTAGAATGTACAACACAGAATGTTAGAACTGAGTTAGAACATATAATGTTGAAACTTAAAATATAAGAGCTGAAAGGAGTATAGAACACAGACTGTCAGAGCTAGGAGGAACCTTAGAACATAGAATTCAGAGCTGGGAGGGACCTCAAAATACAGAATGTCAGAGCCAGGAGGGACCTCAGAGCACAGAATGTCAGAGCCAGTAAGAACTTTAGAACATGGAATATTTTTGAAAAGACTCAAGAAACCACTTGGGCCAGTCTTGACAGATAAGGAATATAAAACCCAAAAGGTGAAGTAACTTGTTCAAGGTTACACCATAAGTCAGGGGCAAAGCCCATGTCAGCATCCAAGTCTCCCAACTTCAAGTTTGGAACCCCTTCCATGACACTATGCCATATTTGTATATGTATAGTGTTTACCTCTTAGCCCCCATCCACTTCCCTGAGCCCAATTATACCTTGTGCTGATCCTTCATCCATTGACTAAACCCCTGTCCCCTTAACTAAGCCCTACTCCTTTCAATAAGCCCCTGCCACTCTGACTCTGAGCCCATGACCATCCATCCACTACCCAGCCTGAAGCATGAAGCTCAGCCTTGCTAAGCAAGGGTGAGATGCCCATGAGTCAATAGAAATGGCCCCTTCCTAAGGATCCCATTTACCCTGATCCATGGAGGCCAACTTTGGTCAGCAGGCTTAACTGTACCCCAAATCCTGGCAGTAGCTTCAGGGATACCTTGGGGAGTGTGAGCTCTTCAATCTTCAACCTGCCAGTTAAGGAGAAGGAAAATGAGTCAGAGAAGGTGAGGTCATAGAGAGAGCAGGCATTCATCCTATGTAGGGGCACCACAGGTGAACCTTCCTCTAGAATGGACCTGCAATGGAAGAGGAAGTCCTGGGTATACCTGGAAGTAGAGGGTGGCAGGCCTTAGCACCTTGGGATTTATAGCTGAAAGAGGCCTTCAAGACCATCTAGGCCAACACACTTGAGAGATTAAGTGGCCACCCAGCAAGTTAGTGGCAAAGTTGGAACTAGAACTCAGGTCTGTTCATTCCAGGCTGTCTTTCTGCCAGGTAGAGCCAAGCTTTTTTAAAAGATTTGTCATTGCTGTTGTTCTTTCCTGTGAGTTTATATATATATAGGAAACTATTGGTGTGAAAACCCCCTCTGCCAATGCAAATTTGTATCTGCTCTGTACCTTCTCAGTGACATGGCCCCAGCCTGGAGTTTTCCATGTCACATTTCATCTGATCATATCGTACAGAAATTTGGTGTCAGAGAGAATATCTAAAACCCAAACGTTAGTTAAATGGTATTAGAGGTAGGACCTTAAACCAAAGAACACAGTGTTAGGAATAGAAAGGTTCTTAGAATATAGTGCTAGACCTGCAAGGAACGTTAGAACATAGAATGTTAGAGCTGGAAGGGACCTTAGAATCTGAATGTTAGAACTGGTAGGGACCTTAGAATC
>NW_020954564.1:31347878-31434381 GCF_900497805.2 Vombatus ursinus
AGGGACCTTAGAATCTGAATGTTAGAGCTGGTAGGGACCTTAGAATCCAGAATGTTGGAGACAGAGGGGGTACCTAGAACATAGAATTTAGAGCTGGAAGGGAACTTAGAACACAGAACGTTAGTGCTACAAGGGAATTTAGAACAAAGAATGTTAGAACCAGAATAGTTGTTAGAACAGTGTAAAATGTTAGCGCTGGAAGACACCTTCACAAAATTACAGAATCCTCGTTCCCCAATAGATGAATGGTCAAAGACAGGAGCTGGCAGTTTTCAAAAGAAGGAATGCAAACTAGTAGAGAGGTGCTTGGGGCACCTAGAGGTTAATTTTCCTCAGGGTCACACAGCCAGTTTATGTCCTGGGCCAAACTTGCTGCCTCATCTTTTTTAGCCCACCAAGTGAACCTGTTTGCCAAGCCCCCAAAGCCCCCAGAGAAGTCCTTGGGGAAAAGCTATCCCACTCTCAATAAATATAAATCAAATTGAATTGAAAGTGACTCACCCAGAGACCTGTCCCACAACTCCGACTATCCCACCATAACCGAGCAGGCCCCCTCCTCCAAGCAGCCCTCCAGACCCAAGTAGACCTTGATTCAAGGATGTGACAGTCCCCAGCACATTCTGTAGGATGGGACCACCCACTAGGGAATTCTGGATGGCTGGAATGAGTGACAGAAAGTTAGGCCCTTATGTACCCCTCCAGGCTGAACAAATAACAAATGCACCATACCCATTTCCTGAGAGACAGCCAACCTCCTTACTTTTATAGGATTTTAAGCCAAAAGGGGTCCTAGAGATCAGCTAGTACAACTCCCTTATTTTACAGGGAAGAACCGAGGCCCAGAGAGCTTAAAGAACTGCTGAAGATCACACAGCTAGGATACAGCAAAGTCAGAATTCAAATTCAGGGCTTCTTCCAAATCCAGTATTCTTTCTGGTATACCATACTACCCACTTTAGGTCATTGGGCCCAAGCAAAAGTCACAGTGTCCAAGGCAGCCAGATGCATTATTTAGAATAATACGAAGTAGAAAAAAGAAATTCCAAATGAAATCAGTATTTAACCTGAAGGGACCAATGAGTTTCAGTCAGATCCCAGGCTTCTTCTTCATTCTTTTCACAAGATATCCATACTCAGCTTCTCGGTGTCTGGGAACCCTGAGCAAAAAACTTCTTCCCAGTCCAGGAGCATCTATTGAATTTAAAGCAGGGGAGGAAACCAGGAAATGGACCCAAGCAAACTCTCTCATCCAATCAGGAAGTGGTCAGATTCTCACAAAGGAGGCTCATCTCTCCAGAGACTCAAAGTCTGGGGGAGCTCACATAGGTCTCCCTGTCTCCAGCCTCCCCTTTCCTATCCACCCAATATATGTTGCCATGTTGATCTTCCTAATACATTGCTCTGATCATTTTGTATCCCCACCCCCTCAAAATCCTTCAGTGGCTCCCTATTACTTTGTATTACTAATGTAACCAAACATTGCTTTGTATTCCTCCCCTTCACACTCCTCATACTCTCTTCACACCAGGCATTCTGTAGTGATTGGAACAGGGTTCCCCTAGGCCTCCAGGCTCATCATTAGGTGGCCTTTGAATATCATTGCCCTTTTAGGAGTAGACAAACACACAAAGGCCTGGCTAGGACTGAGGCTGGGACTATGGTTAAGATTAGAGGAAAGTTTTAGGGGAGAAACTCCAGAATTGTACACAATTTCAGCATTTGGGTGAGGGATATCTATCTAGGATGTGTCCTTGAACCTAACCATCTGGGACAGGTGGGTGAGGGATTCATCAGTGACTAGGGGATTGGAGTCTTCTTTCCTCTTAAGGCTTCTGTATCTACTCTTCTCATTCAAGTACCTTCCCCTGCTCTGTATTTCCACATCCTTCTGGCCCCACTTTTTCCACACTGTTCCTCTTGAGAGACTCTTTGCACTGTTTCAAATGAGGACTTTAAGTCTGGGGAAAAGCAGTGTCTACTGCTGAAAAGAGCAGAGAGATAAGGGGAAACAGGGAGAGAATTGCCCTCTGAAGAGAGCTGCCCCCTAATGAAACCACCTCCCCTTGGATTTTTCCATAGCTCATGTGATCTGGTTGTATGGTAAATAGATATGGAGTCAGATAACCTAAATAGCTTAGAACCAAAAGGATCTTAGAACAAGGAACACAGAATATTAGATTTAGAAGGAAAATTAGAACATAAAATGTTAGAGCTAGAAGAAATGCTAGGACAACAAATGTAGAATGTTAGTACTAGAAAAGACCTCCACACAATTACAGAATCCCCATCTCTTAATAGATAGGTGGTCAAAGGTATGAACAGGTAGTTTCCAAAAGAGATGCAATCTATCACAAATTAAAATAGTTCTGAGATTTTGCCTTACACTCACAAGATCGGCAAAGATGATGCAAGTTGGAATTAATAAAATGTTGGAAGTGCTATGGTAAGACAGACATTCCCTGTTAGGGGAGCTGTGAATTGATCCAGCCATTCTATAAATGTTTTGGAACTACGCAAGGAAATCCACTACACTGCATATAATCTCTGACCCAACAATACCACTAATGGGTACCTAGTAAGAAAAGGTCAAAGACATAGAGGTCCCATATATACAAAAAAAAATTATAGCAATATTTTTTGTGGTAGCAAAGCAACTGAAAACCAAGTGGGTGCCTATCATCTAGGAACTGACTGAACAAATTGTGGTTTATTAATATAATGGAATGTTAGACTATATTATTACTTTATAAGAAATAAGTGTGAATTACTCAGAGAGACTTGAGGAGATAGTGCCAAATGATGTAAAAAGAAGCAAGACATCAATTTATACAATAGTTAGAGTAATGTAAAAGCAACAGTTTTGGCTCCACCAGAATGACAGAGAAGCAAACCTCCTTCCTATTGGTTTGTTTAAATACATTTCTGTCACAAGAGATGCTCTTATTGAGGAGGCTAGGTTGGGGAAATCAGAAATTTTTAAAATAACTGTGAAACTTTTTAAAAAAGAATTATGGAATCCCTGAGTTGGAAGGAACCCCCCAGTCACTTAGTCAAACCTTGGACTGGTCACGAAATCTCTGACAATTGTCATCCAGCATTTTCTTGAAGATACCTAGTGATGGAGAACCCACAACTCCCTGAGAAGTCCCATTACACTTTTGGGCTCAAATTATTATGAAGAGTTTTCTTCCAACTGCTTGTTGTTGCTCAGTCATGTCTTTGTGACCTCATATGTGGTTTTCTTGACAAAAATACTGGCGTGGTTTGCCATTTCCTTCTCCAGTGAATTAAGGCAAACAGAAGTTAGATGACTTGTCCAGGGTCACACCGACAGTGAGAGTCTGAAGCAGGATTTGAACTCAGGTCTTTCTGACTCCAGGACCAGCACTCCATTGACTGGATCACCTGGCTGCCTTCTTTCTTCTGTCTACCTCCTTAAAATTTCCATCCAATGTTCCCAGCTCTGCCCTCTAGGGCCTTTCCCTCATGACAACCCTTCAGCTATTTGAAAGCAGTTATTGGATCTGCCCTGAGTCTTCTCTTCTCCAAATTAAACATCCCAAGTACTTTCAGCCAATCATTTTATAATGCAATCCCTAGCACTCTCACCATTCTGGTCACTGGATATACTCTAGTTTCTCAATGTCCTTTTTAAAATGTGATAAATAGGGGGCAGCTAGGTGGGACAGTAGATAGAGCACCAGCCCTGAAGTCAGGAAGACCTGAGTTAAAATCTGGCCTTAGACCAAACACTTGACACTTAGTACCTGTGTGACCCTGGGCAAGTCACTTAACCCCAATTGCCTAAAAATAAAATAAAATAAATTAATGTGATGACCTGATATGGCTGTGCTAGTCCAGGTGGATTCTGACCAGGGCAGAGAACAGGGAGGGCTACCACCTCCCTCATTTTCTAAAATCCAGTCCCTTAGTTTTACAGAAAAGAAAAGTGAGTCCCAGCAAGAGGAAGAGACTTACTCAAGGTCTCACATCAAGGTAGTGGCAGAACCAGAAACAGAAACCAGGTGTTCTGAGTCTTGGTCCCATGCTTCAGGTACAGATTGAGCTAAGCACCTTCTGAGCTCCCTTTTAAAGAGCTGTTCTCTGGTTCTAGGGTTTCTTCTCTCCTTCAAGGTTTCTCTTGATACTCATTTGAAGAGGTTGGCTGATGGAGTGGAAACAATACCAGAATGAGAGCCAAGAGTCCTGGGTTCTAGTAACCACTCCACTACTTACTAACTGTGTGATCTTGGGCAAGAAACTTTTCCTCTCTGAGCCTCAGTTTCCTCCTTTGTAAATGGCCACAATGATATAGATGCTAGTTACCTCACAGGGCTACCGTGAGGAAAACACTTTATAATTTGCTAAGGACTCTAGACAAACCCAGTGCCCAGATACCTAGCACAAATGTGAGGGTCGTGAGCAAAACTCACCTGACACCAGTTCATCTTTATCAATTCGTGCAATCGTTCCGACTGATTCTAGTAGCCCTTGCGATGGAGTCAACAACCCAAAGAAAAGGACCACAGAGAGGATAGAGAACATCATCAGCCTTAATACCTAGAAGAGTTGGAAACAAGAATTCTTCGTCTCCTGCACACACAGACCCAAGCTTGGCCCTGGCTCAGCCCCTTTCCCTAGAGGATGACCAGCCCCCTCCTCTCTAGAGAGCAAAATTTGGAATGGTGAGGAGAAGTGGCAGAGGGACAAATTTGGGTATGGTGTGTCAGGAAAAACCGCTAATGGTTAAAGTCATCCAATAACTTCTGTGGAAGGTAGTAGGGTCCCTACTAGAGGTACAACCAAAGGCTGGGCTGCCCCTTCTCAGAAAAGTTGGGGGACAAATTCTTGTTCAGGTTGGACTAGATGACTTCTGAGGTTCAATGTATGATTCTGTGATAATGTGTTTTTTAATAAGACACAGGAGTCTTCTCCCTCATCAAAGCCCCACTGCAAATTTATCTCTTCCATGAAGCCTTCCCAGCTTAATTCACCACTCCCTTATTTTCCCACCCAATCTGGTTTCTTCCATCACAACAACAGTGCCATTCCTCCCAAGTCATGGGACCAGAGGGTTTAAAGCTGGAAGTGACCTTAGGCATCACCAAGTCTAGCCTCCTTAGGTGAGGAAACTGAGGCCCAAAAAGGTGAAGAAATGATCATGATAATGGTGATGATGATGATGATGATGATAACTAGCATTTATATGGCACTTTAAAATTTGCAAAACGCATTATAAATATTATCTCATTTTATCCTCACAACAACTCTGGGAAGTAGGTGCTATTATTATCCCATTTTACAGATGAGGGAACTAATGCAAACAGAGATTAAGTGACTTGTGCAGGGTCACCCAGCTAGTAAGTATCTGAGGCTGGATTTGAATTTGGGTCTTCCTGAATGCAGGTCCAACACTCTATCCACTGTCTTGCTCAAAGTCATACAGGTAAGCTGAACTGAGATTTCAACCCAAGTCCTCTGACTCCAAACCTAAGTCTCTTTTCAGGACATCCCTCTTGTCTTTGTTAGCTCAAGGCAGGTGTTTCTAGCCCCACATATATCTATTTATGTTGTCTTTTACTCACTTCACACATGGGACAGTCTAATCACCAAGTCCACTTTGGACTGTGAGGGCATACACTGTGTATTCTCTGTCCTCTGTTTGCCTCCATAGAACTTAGTAGAAGGCTGATAAGATGAGGGACTGAGTTTTAACTGAGGGGCTAATTATCCATCACCACCAGAGAGCACAGTCAGATTAGATAGATAGATACAGAGATATATCCAAGGAGCCTGACTTCACCCCAGTACCAGCACCAAGAAAAAGCCACTGCCTCTTCTGCACCTTACACATTCAAGTTCTCTGAAGGGCTGAGGATGCTCTGCAGGTCTCCAAGCATTCTTATTCAATTTGGACAAAGAGAGCATCTCAGTGGGAAAAACACAAGACCGAGAGCCTGGAGACCAGCATCTGTTCCCAGATCTGCTGCTGACTCTCCATAGGAACTCAGATGAGTCACTCTCATTGGGCCTCAGTTTCCTCCTCTTTCAAATGAGAGATTTGTGAGAGATTTCTCCTGCAGTTCACAAAACTTTATGGATAACTATTCAAACTGGTACAGCATAAGAATTACTAGGTTTTGAATCAGAAGACCTGGGATCTCAGATGGGACCTCAGTTTCTTCATCTGTAAAATGGGGTAGAGTGCTTTCTAAGGTCCCTTTCTGCCTCTGCATCCTATAATCTATTTACAGAGAAGTAAGAAGAAGCTCAGAAGGATAACATGTTCAGAAGAGGGTTCCACCTCGGTTCCCAGTGGGAATTGGAAGCAAGCCAGAGAGATAACATGGCATAGAAGAAAGAGCACTGGATTAAAAGTTAAAAGATGTAGGTTCAAATCCTGAATCTGCGATTTTACTACTTATGTAATCTCAGGAAAGTCACTTTCCCCTGTCTGGACCTTGGTTTCCCCCTCTATATTATATGAAAGTGTTGAACTAGATTATCAGAAATCAGAGATTTAGAGCTGAGAGGGACCCTAAAAGTCACCTAGTCTGACTCCCTCATTTTACAAATGAGAAAACAAGAGAGGTTAATTTTACCAAATTGACAAAGAGAATAAACAGATAGGATTTGAATCTAGGTCTTCTGAATCCAAAATCTATGTTATTTCCACTGCACCAAGATGGCACTCATCTCTATAGTCTCTTCCAGCTCTGATCCTAATTATCCCCTATCTTCATCTTTGAGGGAACCTTATATGATGTCCTTTACTGTCTTACCTGCTGTGTCCTGGGTGAGTTGAGAAGCCTTCCTGGATGCCTGCTTGCTCAGTTCCTCCTGGGGCACTAGGGTGCCAGGCTTTTTATATGGACTAACAGCTCTGGGGATGGGAAAGATATAAAAGGATGGGAATAGCCAAGAAACCCATCAAGGTGTCAATAGTAAATTGTGGTTTTTCTATCGACCCAGGCTAAGCCTTCCTTCTGGGGGAGAAAGTGTCAGCCAACAATTGAGTAACGCAAAGCAGATCGGTTGCCCTATGGGTCTGAGCCAAATGTTATGAGATTCTTGAAAGAGGTAATGGCTCTTGGAGGGGATGCTAGAACAATGAGCCCCTGCCTCTAGGAATCAGCTCTAGAAGAGTTGGTGCTTTGCCACTGGTGGAACAAATTGCCACCCTATGACTGGTCACATTTCAGTCCCAAGGCAGTGTGGTGTAATGGAAAGATTAGTGGACTTGGAGTTAGGAGACCTGGGTTTGCATCCCAGCTCTGACAATTAATATCTATGTGACCATGGGCAAGTCATTTTTCCTCTCTGGGCCTCAGTTTCCTCATCTGTAAAGTAGGAATGACAATATTTATACTACTCACCACCCAGGATTGTGGGGAGAGAGGTTCTCTGTAAACCTTAAGGCATTTAAGAAAGTAGTATCTTGTCATTATCAGGCAAAGACTAGGCAGAAGATAGTAGAAAAGAGGAGCAGGCTGGGGAAAGGACTAGCAGGGGAGACATAAATGAGAGAAGCCTCTAAGTGGCCAGAGTGCTTGATCCCGAGTGGACAAATAGATTCTTGTTTACTTACACGAAAGACAAAATATTGTGTCCTGTTTGCCAAGAGGTAATAGCCATTCCAAAGGAATACAATCTTAGACACCATTTCGAATCAAAACATCCTGACTTAAGCAAATTGGACACCAATGAAAAAAAATTAAAGCATCCAAATTGTGGAAAAATCTCAGTGCGGAGCAATGATTTTTCAAAAAAGTGAACTCAGAAAATGAGGCAGCTACTAAGGTTAGTTTACAGATTTCTAAAGAAATTGATTTCAAACATGATTCCGGAGAACAATAAACTGATTGCTGACAAGAAGGGTAATACATCCCATTAACTAAATGTAAACAGTAAGAAAACCTGAAAAAATGTATTAAAACTTGTACCGCTTAGCAAAGTAATTTTTTAACATTAATGTGATTTCATGATAAACAAAAATCTTAAGTAATAGGTATAATCAATTTATATGAATTGAAATTTCCCTTTTTTAAAATATGGTTTATTTGCAAAATAGTTTAATCATTAATTATACCTTTATTTGAAAAGTGAGATGCTAAAAATCTGTGGCCTGAAAAAGTTTGGCCTATTTTAATTTTGGCCCCTACCTACTGCCTGCCAAGCTGTGAAGGTCTGGGTTAGATAAACAAAATTCTGTCCCTGCCCTTGAGGAACTCAAAGTCTAATTAGGGTGATAAGATGGGACATAAACAAATATACTTGGAAACTTTGTTGGATCAGTGACCTCACTGACACAGTCAATCCTTTCACAAGTGCAGATTACAACCCATCTATATTTTCTCATCCTGTGTGAGGCTTCCCATGTCTTTTCACAAAATCTCCTCATGCACTTTCAGTACATTGAGGCAAATATGATGCAAAGTGGATGAATGATGAGCATGTTAGAGGAGTATATAGTGCTAAGAAAGGAAGGATCTCATGATCATTTCCATCTGGGGAAACCACAAAAGACCTAATGAAGGAGATGTCATAAGAGCTGGGTTTGAAAGATAGTTGGTATGTCACAGGGCAGAGGGGAGGGAGATCAATCCAGAGGGAACAGCATGATCAATGGTCCAGAGGTGGGTAGGGAGAAGTACAATCTGGCCAACTATAAAGAAGGGAATGGTGAAAGGTAACGGTATGAATAGGTAGATTGGTGTCAGATTGTGAGGAGCCTTGAATGGCAAAGTGAAAAAGCAAAGAATGCCATGGAATGTGACAGCAACCCTAAGTAGCCAAGAGGGAGCTATAGCTGTGTGGCTCTGGATAAGTCACTTAACCCCATTTGCCTCAGTTTCCTCATCTGTAAAATGAGCTAAAGAAGGAAATGGCAAACCACTCCAGTGTCTTTGCCAAGAAAACTCCAAATAAAGTCGCAAAAAGTCGAAAACAATGGAAACAACTCAACAACAACATAATGAGGGGATAAGCATAAATGTTGTATAAGTCCCTCCCAGCCCTGAGAGTCTAGGTGTTCTGCCCTGGTCAGACTCCCTTCTGCAGTACTATCTTTTGTTCTGGGTACCACATGATAGGAGGCCCTATGCAAGTGTGTTAGACCACTAGAGGGCACCGTGGATAGAACTCTATACTTTGAGTCAGGAAGACTTGAGTTCAAGTTCTACTTCAGATGTTTATCAGTTCTGTGAACTTGGATCACTTAAACTCTATCTGCCTTGATTGGCTCATCTGGAAAAAGAATTTAATAATAATGCTTTCTTCCCAGGGTTGTTGTAAAGTGCTTTGCAAACCTTAAAGCACTATATAAATGCTAGCTGTTGTTGTTAAATATTTGCTATAACCAGGTAGAGTGATCAGGATAATGGGGGGACGGAAGATTGAAGATATGAATGTAAGCTCCTTGAGAGCAGGCACTATTTCATTTCCATCTTTATAGCCCTACCATCCAGCACAGCACCTGGTACTGAGTAGGCACTTAATAAATGCCTGTTGATTGATAGACTAAATGATAATGCAGGCCAGTTATCAGCTTAACCTGTTGCTTTGTCTGTGTTGCCTAAACTTCCAAACTTGACTACCACACTGTTGGGGCACTAATGATGGACCCCTAAAAGGCCTTGGACTTTCCCACATGGCCCAGGTTCCTGACATTCACCTGAGCACCTGACCCTTCCCAGTTAATTCTTTCAACTGCCCTTTCATTATGGCCCTCATTGTCTGCTCCTGGCCCCACCCTAGATCCCCACTCCTTGATTCCATCTAGACCCCTTCCACATGACCCAGGTCCCTAGCATTTGCCTAGAGTACCCAACCTTTCTGGGTCCTTCTCTGTTATCTCCCAGTCACCTTGACCACCATACATAAGGTCCATCTCACCTCCATTAAAGTGCTCAGATTCCTTAAGAGTCTGGCCCGGTTATATTCTCATCCCAAAGGCTCAGATTCCTTAAGGGTCTGGCCTGCTTGTCAATACAAGCATTACCAAATAGTGTGGATTCTTAAAATCTCACCCACCTCAACCAGTGTTCTAACAAACCTTGTCTCTGGCCGAAAGAAGGCTTAGGTTGAATTCATTAGAGGCAAGACCCACATCATTTGCCATTGAATTTTGGGGTTCTCAGCACCCCTAGACCTCAACATTTTGGTTCCCTGATACTGGGAAACTGCCTAATCTCAAGTTCTTCTCCAATCAATACCGAAAGGTAGGTAAGCCTCCCCTCTCTCCCTATCCCTTTCTCATCCTGCGGTTGAGGTTGCTCTCTAAGCACTTAGGAAGACTTGGAGGTGCTTTTTGGACCTGACCTCTCAGGTCCCATTAGGTCAGACAGTTACAAGGCTGTCTCAAATTCAACCTGACAATCTCAAGCTCCCAGTCCAGGGGTTTGGTTCAAGGGCATGGACCTGGGCACTCCTTCCATAGCATAGAGGACAAAGATGGACTCCCTCTCCTGAAGCATATGCCCACTTCTCTCAATTCTTTTGGCACTAGGGAATTGGGAAAACTGCAGGTGCTTTTTTGTTCCCTGAGGCTTACTTACTCCCTTCCCTCTACACCCCTGGATCCTCCTTCATAGAGGGACTCCCTGCCCCCATGCCTATGCCTGCAGGATTCCCCTTCTCTCTCCAGCCTCATGGCCACCACATCCACATAGCCAGACCCAGTGGGACTTCCCCGAGATTTGCCCATAGGTTAGAACAGGAAAAGGCTTTCCGGGTCTCCAAGACCTTGAAAAGGAAAGCTTTGTGCCTGGCCTCTATGATCTAGAGGAGCAAGATAAATTGTAAAAGTTTAAAGAAAAACTCAGATTCTTCTTCTTGTAGCCCCAGCTCTGACCAGGCTAAGGCTAAAGGGAAAAGTTAGAATAGCTAAAAACATCTTAGCAGATTCTGGAGGCTTTGTAATTGATCATCAAATAGTTTTTAAACACCTCCTTACAATCCTGGTCACTCCCTTCCCCTACTCCCTTCCCTTGAGTCAAGAGGGTATCTCAGTGTGGGGATTGCAAACAGCCCTGGGTTTTTCTGTTAACCCCTGTCATCCCAGATCAGACAAGAAGAAGAGAGTTTCACTCTTCCTCCCCCACCTTCAAATTTGCTCACGCCCACCTGGCGAATGGAAGGAGTGGGGAGGGGCAGCAGCTACAGCTTGGGCCTCACCGGCAATGGCCTTGGGTCCTGGGACAACCCAGAAAACCTGGAAGTACCGCCCAGGTTCAGCACATCCTGCTCACCACCCCCACCCCACCCATCGCCCAGCAGCGGGGGGGGGGGGGGGGGAGGGTCAAGGTAAAGAAGCCAGACAGCCTCTGAACTTGGGTAAGCCTATTCTTTTAAAAATGTAGTTTTAACATGTTAATCATGAGATGCTTATTCTCTGTGTAAAGTAATTTAGAAATGTTTTCAACAAAATTGAAGTCACCTGATTCGTAACAGGTTCATTTCAAGTTTCAAATTCATAAACTCTTGAATTAGTTAAGCAACTTTTAAACAATGAACTTGGCTTGCTGAGAATGTGCAAGTATGTAGAAATGATCTCTAACAATTGGTTTTTACACCAGGACAAATTTAAATTTGAGATGTAAATCCTAGAAAAATTTTTCCCTGAGCTGTGATTAGTGAAACTTGATGTTTGAGGTAAAAGCTCATAACTGATTTTATTTTGAGTTTTCTGATGAATCATAATAATCCATCCATAATCAATAGTCAATAATCTACCATATGAGAGAAATGCTACAAGCTACTCAGAGAGTATGTTACAGCTGGGAGGTCTGCATCAGGAAAAGCTGAGAGGACAATTTTAGCCTCAGTCTAAGATGGAATCCTCCTGGTTCAGTTTCCCCATTGTGTTCCTTTGAAAAGGAATGTTACCCACCTGGCTATTTCTGAGTCTAGCTATGAGGTAGAATTGATACTGATCCTGTCATACTTGGTTTAAATCTTATCCCTGCTTTATCTTTTTATGCAAATTTCTATAATCAAAGCAAGTGGTCAGTAAAAAATATGAGCACAATGTAAGTGTGAGAGATATTGCTGTTTTGACTTGAATGCATAGTCATTCAATACCCCCCAAATAACTAAAATTAAATCAGAAACATCTTCAGTTTGGTTTGGGGAGGAGAATTTCAGTGCAGTCAATTTTCTTCGAGGGAGGTAACCTAAATGGCCTAATCATTACTTAAGAATCCTCCCAAGTCTTTTGTTATAACTGGAGTAAAAGTCAGTCTTGGGCAAATTCATTTGTGTAACTATTGAACCCAGGGTTGGAAAACTTCTACCTACAAAAGTATTACTTAAACTTTTGAGAAAGTAACAAGATCAGATAATCCTGCAGATCAAATGTAAATTATTTTAATGGGGCTCTTGCACTTTTACTTCTCCCTGTATTTGGGCCCTGCAGACTTGTTTGTTAGATTTGTGTCTTCCAGACTACAGGCCATTCACCTACAGTTGGTAGCAAATAGTGTGTACCAACCAAATATTCCCCCTTTGTCCCCTGAATACAGCCTGTGCTTGGTTCCAGTTAACCTCCTCTCTGGGATTCCCCAGTGAAGGGACAGCTCTATGCCCCTTGCCAGCAGGAAGCAGTTTCAGGAGCCGAGATCTTTGTCCTTACCCCAAAAGAATGTGGGTCCTATTTGTTTGAGGGGGAAATTATGGGGTACTAATGATAGACCCCTAAAAAGCCCTGGACTTTCCCACATGGCCCAGGTTCCTGGCATTTACCTGAGCACCTGACCCTTCCCAGCTAATTCTTTCAACTGCCCTTTCATTATGGCCCTCATTGTCTGCTCCTGGCCCCACCCTAGATCCCCACTCCTTGATTCCATCTAGACTCCTTCCACGTGGCCCAGGTGCCTGGCATTTGCCTAGAATACCCAGTCCTTCTGGGTCCTTCTCAGTTATCTCCCAGTCAGCGAAGCTATTGCACACTCCTTGACCACTGTACATAAGGTCCATCTCGCCTCCATTAAAGTGCTCAGATTCCTTAAGAGTCTGGCCTGCTTGTCAATACAAGCATTACCAAATAGTGTGGATTCTTAAAATCTCACCCACCTCAACCAGTGTTCTAATAAACCTTGTCTCTGACTGAAAGAAGGCTTAGGTTGAATTCATTAGAGGCAAGACCTACATCATTTGCCATTGAATTTTGGGGTTCTTAACACCCATAGATTTCAACAGCACAACATAAGAATTAATTACTGCAAGACTTCATTTGTATAATGAGTATAGTGGAGGAAGAGAGAGAGTTTGAAACTGAAAATAAAAGTAAATCATCTCTTAAAATAATTAATGGAAGAATCTGAGACTATTTTCCCTGGGAAAGAGAAAACGTAGACAGGCCCTAATAGCTGTCTTTAAGGATTTGAAGAGCTTTCTTGGGGAATCAATCAACAAGTATTTATTAAGCACCTGCTATGTACAGGCACTGCGAGAAGTGCTAGGGACAAAGACAATGAAGGAAACAACTCCTACTCTCAAGGAGCTTACATTCTATAAGAGGAGATGTGTTCATTTATAAAGATATACAGAATATATAAAGATTAAAGACAAATTAGTTATATATGAAGTAGTTAGAGAAGGAAGGAGCTTAATGTAAAAGGAGATGGGAATTAAGACTTGTTGTGCCTTTCCCCAGACAATAGAAGTAAGAGCAATGGGGTAGATATTGAAGGAAGAAGGATTTTGCTTAGTACAAGGAACACCTTCCTAACAATTAGAGAGCTATCCAGAGGTGATATTAACTACCTCTGAAGTTGGGGCTACTCCATCCTTAGCAGTCTTCGAGACGAAGCCAGGTGACCCTTTGTCAGGGCTATTTTAAAATGGGCAAATTTTTAAGTTTTAATCAAATGATCTCCAAGGTCCCTTCCAAATCTTAAGATTTTGTGATTTTCTATTTCCTTTGCCACCCCCAAGTTATTTATCTTTTGTCATATAAATACCTTATCAAGCTCCACTTCTTCCCTGAAGTCTTTCCTCAAGTGCTGGAAAGGAGAGAGATGGTTGTCCTCAGCTCCTACAACTTCCTACACAACTCAGCATCTTGCAGTTTTTATGTGACCTTGGCTGAGTCATTTAATCTCTCTGTGCCCATTTCCTCATCTGTAAAATGGTGAAGTTGAACTCAGTTGCCTCCCAAGTCCCTCCCAATTCTAAATCTATGATCTCTCTTGTTTAAAATGTTGTGAAGGGCTCTCATTCATAACTAACCAATAACTCAGCCTTGGTGAGGGAAGTTCAGCAGAAGGCCTCAAGTACCAAAATGGCATTCTTAGTGCAAATGACTTCTCATTCTAACAGCAGATATAAAACCTTAAAGATAAAGCAAGCATTCAAACAACTCCAAGAAGCTTCATGCAGCCGTAATTACTGTAATATTCCTGGGAAAGTTAAAGGTAATTCCAGTCCCTTTGAAATCCCTTCCAGATGTCTTTTGCCTGGTTCATTGACCTGTTGTAAATTGTTTCACTGACAATGCTTTCTCTGTTTGTGTGGATGTATGAAATTTACTCAGTGGTGAATCAATTCAAAATCTCGAGCTCTCAGTCTCTCTTCCCTGAAATTATTCCTGAGTCTAAGTGGCACAGTGGATAGAGTGCTGGGCCTGGAGTCAGGAAAACCTGAGTTCAAATCCAGCCTCAGACACTTATTAGCTGTGTGACCCTAAGCAGGTCACTTAACCCTGTTTGCCTTAGTTTCCTCATCCATAAAATGAGCTAGAGAAGGAAATGGCAAATCACTCCAGTATCTTTGCCAAGAAAACCCCAAATGGGGTCACAAAGAGTTGAACACAACTGAACAACAACAACATAATTAACTGTGTTGTTGAATTCATTCCTCAATGCCTCTGGAAATTCAATGGTCTTCTTACTTCCTCTGACTCCTTGCTCAAAACTCACTTCCTCCAGATTAACCCCACTTGGTTAGTCTTGCTAGTAGGACATGGCCTCTGGTGGAATGTAATCTTCTTAAAGGAAAGGACCATATTCAGTCTATATTCCCAAAACAAAAAACAGTGTCTGGCGCACAGTAAGTGTGTAATATGTGCTTATCAAATTAGTTCTAAGTGTTACTGTCTTCTATAGGTCACCTTTAGTTCTCCTGTGACCCATAAAAGCCATACTTGATAGGCCATTGTATTGTATCAATTGGCTATGGCTTTCCACACGGGTACAGTCACAGCCTGCCATGATATGAGGACTCCTTCAATTCTGAGATGCATGTTTCCTTTTCCTTCACCTCACTCACAAAATGACTAGCTCAGTCCACAGACAACCATCATCTCTCTGTAACACTGCCTACTCATTGCTCCTAGTTCTGTCCCCTGAGCATGAACAGAACAAGACTTAGCACTCTTCTTCTTGGTGAGGCTCTTCCTGATCCCCAAAATGCTAGTTCCCTCTCTAACTACCTTCTCTTTAAACACTTTGTATTTATTTTGTATTTATTTATATAATTATCCTGTCAAGGTTAGCTGATGAACCAAACACATTCACCTGACTGTTCCTGCAAATTCTCAAATATTCAACTGGAAGGGACCATGAAGATCATTTAGATGTTTGGATTAATTCCCAAAATTTTCAAGTAGCTTAGACATTTGATCATGTATTCACATGAGGAAACTAATGTCCAGAAGTGAGTTACTCATACTTTGCTTCTATTTTCTCTACTAAAAAGAATGATCTTGGGACTACATGGGATAGAACAAAAAATGGCCAATAGGGAGTTGATATCTAAAACAAGTAAGAAAATATTCAGATCACCTAGCTTCTTTTAGGGAGTACCAGTCACATGGCCTGGATGAACTACAACATCAGATACTGAAAGAAATGGAGGAAGTGATTGCTAAGGCACTGTCAATAATATTTGAAATAATTGGAGAGGCATCCAAAGACTTAAGAAGGGTAAATGTCTTGATGAATTGTACATTAGTCCTTTGTTTTCAAAGAGGACCAATGACATCATAGATAATATCTTGACTTGTTCATCAATTGGATTGAATTGAGGCAGAGTTGCACAAAGTCATCAGCCTCACTCTCTCTTCAAGGCCATCAAAGTCCAGTGGCAAGACCAAAGTCAAGATGACTGGTGAAGGTCCAGGATGGAGTGAATGACCTTGGCATCTTCAATGTCTGACTAAGCTCTAAGTGCTCCACAGCACCTGTTTCACCCACCATCATGGCTATTGGAACAAATTGTTCTCATCCACCCATTCCACTCAGAGAAAGTCTTCATCTGATCAGGGTAGACATTCCTCTACCTCGCTGACAGGTTTGAGGTCTGTCAGTTATCCTCAACTCAGTTTAGCCCACCTGCAGAGGTGGTTTACTGGGGTGTGGCCACTGTGCATGCTACATCTTCTGCAAGGCACAGGTAAGAATGGGTGAATCAGATGGACACCAGAGATAGATGAGCAGCCCTCAAAAGGGTTCACCAAGCCGTCATACCAGAGGTGCTAGTCTTCCTGAACACCCTACACACCCCGCTATGTGCTAGGTACCATAGTAAGTACTTTTCAGATATTATCATATTTGATCCTTATAACAACCCTGTGAGGAAGGTGCTGTTATTATCTTCATTTTACAGTTGAGGAAACTGAGGCAGAGAGAGGCTTAGTGACTTTCTGAAGGTCATTTAGCTAATAAGTGTCTGGGGTAGGATTTGAACTTAAGTCTTCCTGACTCCAGGCCCAGTGCTCTAACTACAAAGTCACTTTTTAAAAAATATGTATTTGTCATCTGATCGTTTCTGTTGTTCATCCTTGGTTTTCATAGAGGACCAATGACATTATGGGGTGATGTCTTGACTTATGTGTGAATTGCATTTAAATGAAGCAGAGTTGCAAAGTCATCAGCCTCCTTTCTCTTCCAAAGTCATCAAAGTCCAGTGGCAAGACAGATGTCAAGACAACTGGTGATGACCCAAGATGCATTGGGTGACCTTGATGTCTTCAATATCTGCCAAGCTCTAAGCACTCCACAGCACCTGTTTCATCTACTTCATGGCCATTGAAATAAACTGTTATTCACCCATTCTGCCAGGGGAAGTCTTCACATGCTTGGGGTAGACACCCCCCTAACTCACTGATGTGTCTGACGCCTCTCAGTTACTCTCAGCCTGCTTTAGTCCATCTGCTAAAAAGGTGTACTGGGGTGTGGCTGCTCCAAGTGCTACAGCTTCTTGGAGCCAGAGGTGAGAGTTGAGTGCCAGGTGGACACCAAAGGTGAATGAGCACCTCTGAAAAGGACTAAGCAAGCCCTCACACCAGAATTGCTAGTTTTCCCTGAATACCACATATACCCCAAATGTCCTGATTCTCAAAAAAGGAAAGATAATTTAGTCTGAAGCCTGTAGGCCAATGAGCTTGACTTCAATGCCTGAGAAAATTCTGGAACATATTATGATTAGTGAATATCTAGAAAAGGTAGCAGAGCTTTTGTAGATGTGGGGGTTCACAGTTGTGGAGCACTGCAAAGAACAAAAGATTTTTTTCCATATGTTGATTGATTTTGCTGTTTCTTCTCCCTCTTTTCCCTTTAAAAAAAAAACTTTGTTATAAGAGATAGCTCTCTGAGAGAGAGGAGAGAAGAGGGATACAGAGAAAAATCCAGGCAATGTGTAAAAACAAAAGATACAAAGAAAATTTTTTTAAGGAAGCAGAAATAACAATGAGCCATCCTGGTTACATCAAGAAAAAGTCATTCCAGATTAACCTCATTTCCTTTTTTGACAGGGTTGCTTGATTAGATTAGGTTAATGAGGTAAATATAGCTTACCCAGATCTCAGCAAAGTATTTGACAAATCTCACATTATTCTTATGGGAAAAAAAGGAGAGAGGCAGGCTGGATGATAATAGAATCACATGGATTTGGAGCTGCTTAAACCTTTGGATCCAAAGAGTAGTCATTAATGGTTCAATGTCATCTTAGAAGGAGATCTCCATTATAGGACCCTATGGATTGCTTATTAGCCAAGTGCTATTTAACACTTTGGTCAATCACGGGGATAAAATCATAGGTGTCGTACTTATAAAATTTGCAGACACAAAGCTAGGAAGGATGGCAACACATTGAATGACAGATTCAGGCTCCAAAAATATCTTGGCACTCTAGAATATTGGACTAAATCAAATCAAATAAAATTTAATGGAGATGCTTGTAGTCACACTAGCAATCAAAAAAATTGCCTTCCCAAGTGCAAGATGGGGGAGGTGTGGCTAGATAGCAATACTTCTGGGAATTTTAATAAATTGATAGACTTGAACTTGCATTGTTGTTGTTACTATTATTATTATTGTATAATTATTAATTATATATTATATAATATGTAATATGATATATTATTTATTGTTAATATATTAATATCATATTAATTTATTGATATATTGTATATTATTAACATATATGGGAGAAAATGTTATTGTTTTTACTATAATATCATATATTATATGGAACATATATGGAAATGTATAGTATATTATTAATTAATATATTAATAATACATATTATTAATATATGGGAGAAAATATTATTTTTATTTTTATATTACATATTATGATCATTATTATACGGAAGGGGTAAGCTAATGGAAGCATAGGCTGCATTAAGAGAGTCATAATGCCAGAGCAAAGGATGTGACTGTCATAGGATCCTAGTATTTCAAGCTAGAAAGGGTCTTAGAAGCTGTTGTAGTCCAACCCACTCATTTTATAGATGAGGAAACTGAGGCCCAAAAAAATTTAGTGACTTTCCCAAGGTCACATAAGCAGCGAACAATGGAGCCATTTCATAAATAAGAAAATTGAGGCTTCACAACATTAAATGATTTGGCCATAAGCACACAACTAGGAAATGTTGAAACTGGGAGTCAAATCTCCTCAGTCTCCTGGCTCCAAGTACAAAGATCAACGTCTATGTCTGTGCGTGGGTATAGGGATTTCCCTCATTCCTCCAGCACATAAGACATTTATATGTGTGTGCAGATATATGAGTATATGTAGATGTGCACATATGCATGGATGCATACATATGCAAATGTGTGAATAGGTATACAAATGGATAGTTGTGTCTACATCGATAAGTATGTATATATGAATGTGTTTTTATGCTTATATTTGGGTCTTTTAATGTGTGCACCTGAGGACGAATACCTGCATCTATTTGTGTATTGTGTTACAACTATGTATACATGTCAATGTACATGTTGATGTATGTACAGATATGCATTTGCCTGTGTGTTTTTTTCTGTGTTAAGTTTGTGAATCTTTATATACCAGTGGGGGTGGGGGTAGGGATGTGTGTGCATATGTGCATGTGTGTATGTGTGTATATGTAATGGGCCTGGGGACTAGGAGTAGGGGTGGGCAGATGACCAGACCCAATGAATGGCTGGCCAAAGTAGATGACACCTTTGTGTTTGAGCTGAGCACTACAGGTAAGACTGACTCTCAGACATGGGCCCCTTGCCCACAGACCCAGCTGAGTTCCCCTTCTTTCCCTGCCTACCCTGGAGTAGCCACCAGAAGAAGATCAGGGTCTCTTGATCACAGTTTGGGGCCAAGAGCCATGGTAGCAAAAGCAACGGGGAGTAAGGGGGAAGTGGATTCAACCCTCATTAGGATCATAGCTTCTCTCATCCCCATTTGGAGGGAGGAGATTAGGATCACCCAAACCCTGAGTTTAATCTTATCCCCTGCAATCCCACTCTGGTGTCTTCTACAGAGAAGGCTAGGCTCTAAGAAGGGACAATGGTACCATTATGAAAGGCTTGGCATTTGGCCCAGCACTGAACAAATCTCCTTGATAAAGCTGGAGCCAGCACTGGGGAAATGCACCAGACTTAATCCCAAGGAAGCAACTGGATGAATGAAGCCCTCTAGCCAGCAAAACAGAGCCAAAATAAACCTAGATCCACCAGAGCAGGTGATCCCTCACTCAGATGGCTTAGCCTGAGCCCACCTGAGTGCTGGGCTCAGAATATGAATATGATGGCCTTGCAGACAGCAGCAGCAACAGCACAGTGATTCAAAGAGAGCCCAGAGCCTGGGAGTCAGAAGACAAGGCTTTGAATTCTGACTCATACACTAACTCAGTGTGTTCTTGAGCAAGTCATTACGCATCTCTGAGGCTCATTTTTCTCTTCTGTTAAATGGCAATAATAATTTCTGCACTACCTACCTCACAGAGACATTGGAAAGAGAACGCTTTGGAATTCTCAAAGGACTATAGTAATATGTTGTTGTTGTTGTTGCTGATATCATTATTATTTTTACTTGGAAAGAGCCTTGGCCTGGGAGTCAGGTATTAGTTATGCCACTTATTGTATGTGATTTTAGACAAATTTCTCTTTCCCTCTCCAGGCCTCAGTTTCCCCATTTATAAAGTGAGAGGATTTTACTAGATGGTCTCTAGTATACCTTTTACCTCTGATATTCTATGGTCTACAGCAGCTCTAGCTATGATAGTATATGTTCTAACTCCTTTCCAGATCAGAGATCCTATACTCATTCAAGCAGGGGCATACACAAAGGTAGAGAGAAAGGAAAATAGGAGCATATTAGAAGCAAGATCAGGAGTTCATTCTACTTGGAGGAGAAAAACTCCCAAACTCTGCCCTATTGTCTCTCTGGCCTACAGTAGGGTTTTCCAAGACAAAACAGCCAGTGTTCTCTCCTTTACATCATGCCAGCTCTACGGAGCCTCAGGGTCCTCATCTGTGACATGTCTAATATATCCTACAGGCCCTACCTCTGTAGATTCATAGGTCCTCAGCAATCATTTATTGCACAGAGTTCTTAACCTTGTGTGAATTATGGACAATCTGGTGAAGCCTACAGATCCTTTCTTATAATAATGTGGGGGTAGGGTGTTAATTCATGACTGAAGAAAAAGTTAGATTTCAGTTAAAGGTTAGCGTAAATAAAGACACATTTTTTTTCATATCTAAGTTCATGGATCCATGGAAATCTAGCCATAGATTGGGGAGAGGAATCCATGGACCCCAATTTAATCTAGGCCAACATCCTCATTTTACAGAGAAGGAAAAGGAAATTGTCTAATGTCCAAAGTCAGAATGCAAATCCAGGTTTTCTAATTTGCAACCCAGGGTTTTTTCCATTATATCTCATACATGACTTTTATGAGAATGAAATGAAATTATGTATATAAAATAGTATTATATAACTCCTGGTGCTGACATTCAAAGCCCTCTATGATTCAGCTCCAAGATACCTTTCCAGCCTTATCTCATACTTTTCACCTTCAGATGTTCTGCATTCTAATCAAAATGGACTAATCTCCATCTCCATCCTCTTTCTGCCCAATGCCATATTCCCTAGTGGAATAGACCCTCCCACCATCTCTAACAGGGGGAGCCCCTACCTCCCTCCCTTCCTTCAAGGCTTAAATCAGGAGCCAGAGCCCCACCCTGATCCATTCCCCCCTTCTCACCCTGGGCTGAGGTAAAAGTGATCTCTCCCTCTTTTTTTTTTTTTTTGTGAGGCAATTGGGGTTAAGTGACTTGCCCAGTGTCACACAGCTAATAAGTGTCAAGTGTTTGGTCTGAGGCCAGATTTGAACTCAGGTCTTCCTGACTTCAGGGCCAGTGCTCTAGCTACTGTACCACCTAGCTGACCCCCACTGCGCCACCTAGCTGCCCCTGATTTCTTCCTCTTTAACTATCGCATGTATCTCTGCCTGGATCTTTACACTTTTCTCTCTGTCTACTTTGTATCATGGGTATCTATGGTGTGAATTTGCCCTTCCCTCATTAGACTGTAAGCCCCTCCCCCATTGAATCTGTGTAGTCCATTGACATCACTGGGGTCAGACTCAGGGCCATACACGTAATAGGTACTTAGTCAATGCTCAATGAATGAATGAATGAACAAGTGAATGAATGCAGATGTCAGCTATTTTCATTATTATTACTGCTAATAATGATTGAGGATGGACAACTGGACAGTGAAAAAAATGAGTGATCAGTGAGGGGCCATTGTAGAAAATTCTCCCTCATAGTGACTGAAGGGCGACAAGGTTAGACAAGACACCCTCTGAGATTCTTTCCAACTGAGAGTCACTATGGGTCTGCCTGCTTTTGACCACATCCAGATGCAAGTTAGGGAGGAAGTGGGTGATGCTGTTGACTTTTGCTTTCTACCATCTCTACCCCTCTCTCTTTGTCCTTACCTTACCCTGCTTCACTCCCCGCTTACCATCACCCCTAACACAAGCACTGCCAATCACCCACTGCCAACTTCTACTGTCCAGTGTCTCTCCTTCAATGCCACATGCTATATCCCCAGGGTTAGGGCAGTATATTGGCCTAGGGGCTTGGGTTTCAGATCATATGGGCAGTGTGACTTGCCAAGGGTCAAGCAGTAAGGGAGTGGCAAAGTTGGACCTACAACCCAGTCTCTGAAATGATCATGTGAAGAGGGGGAGAGAAGTTCATGAGAGTAGATTTGCTGCAAGCAAAGATGTCAGTCAGATTCCAGTGAAGCCATTTATCCTGGTTACTGAGACAGGCCACAGGCAAAGCCCTTTCCCTCTCCTTATCTGAGGAAAAACATTCATAAGCAAAATGTAAAAGGCTGGAGTCTGGAAGAGGGGTGGACTCTCGGCTCAGCTCTCGACTTTAGGCAGGTACCCTGGGCAATGAGGCAGCTCCTCCTCTCCTCTAGGATGTCCGCAGGTCCACCACCAGGGCATTCTGACAGAAAAGAGAAGACATAGAACCTCAAGTAAGAAAGGCCTCTTTGCCTAAATTTCTGTGGAGATGGGTGCTTGGGATGGGCTTCATTCCACTCACTAGAGGACCTGCCACCTGCTGTGGGACCTGTGCTCAAGAAAGCAATGGAGCCTTGCTTTTGGGGTCCTGGGGACAGAGTGGAAGAAGGGAATAAGAAGGGCCTGGACTCCTACCATCTGCCCCAGGGCATCCTGTAATAAACAGAGGAGTTGAGTCACGGGCACACACACGCACACGCACACACACACACACACACACACACACACACACACACACACACACCCCTCTGCCCCAGCCTCTGGGAATGGCCTGGTTGGCTCGATGGCAGATGTCCAAGCTGGACACCACAATCCACTAAGAAAAGAGGAAGGGTGTACAAAGACGAAGGTTTCTGTTCAATTAGGCAGTCTGTTTCTAGAGCAACCAACCCACAATCTTTCCCTGCCCTCTTAGGATTTCATTTAGACCTATTCCCTACGAAACAAAGAACCAGAGCCTAGGGGCTCAGTCACATGCATAAGCAACCCTGAGATTTATCGCAGTGTCTGTGGGCCTCCTCTAAAGGCTACTTTCATATTTCTGCTCCTGGCTCTGTCTCTAACCTGCTGTGTGACCTTAGGTTTTCTTTCTATGAAGCTTCAATATCTTCTCTGAAAAAAAAAGTGAGAATAATAATACCTGACCTGGCTCCTTTGCACAAAGCAATGTGTGAACTAGAAGCACAGAAAGAGGGGACCACTGAGATTTCTGGGACCAGGATTATCCATGGTGTTTTTAATCAGTGCCTTAGCCAAACATAGATATCCCCTCTGGTTCACTCTGATTCAGGGAGACAGTATGGAGTTGTGGAAAGACTTCAGGCCCCTTGGCCATCAGAGGAAAAGCCAGAGAGGCATCAAGAAGGAATGTGACTTCCCCAAAGTCAAACAACCAAAGCTAGGACTTCAAGCTAGGCCTGATTCCTAGGTGGTGCTTCATTCCCTAGGCAAAAGGCTGCTCTTTAGTCTGGGAAGGGGTTACAGTGTGGTGGGGAGGGGAAAGGAATTTGAAACCTGCCTTTCCTTTGTGTCAGTCCAGTCCTCTTAGCTCTCCCCCTCCCAACTTTAGAGATAAGGCAGACAGGAAGCAGAGAGAGCCTTGACGCATACCTCCACAATGGCCAGCTCTGATTGGGCATACTTCATGCCCAGGAAGTCTGGTAGGGGGAACCCAACTTCGAGCACACCTGAAAAAGTCAAGAGGATACTTTCAGCAGGGGCCAAAACTAGGAATGAATTAGGGAGAAAAGGAGAGTCATCTTAGGGTATGGGCTGAAGTCAAGGAGATTCAACATTTCTATAGCATTTAAAGCTCCTAAAATATACAATTTTGAACTGGAAGGAAACTCAGAGGTCATCCAATCCTCCATTTTACAGATGAGGAAACTGAGACCCAGACAGTTTAAGTAATTTGACCAAGATCATGCCACTAGCAAGTATCTGAGACAGGATTTGAACCCATATCTTCCTGACTCCAACTCCAATACTCTAACCACTATACCATAATACCTTGCAAAGCATTTTTCTCATGACAACATTATGATGTAGGCAGGATGAGGATTATTACCCCCATTTTGCATATGGGGAAGTTGAGGTTTTAGAAGATTTAGGTCATGCCAAGGTCACACAGTCTTATGTATCCTGACTAATCCAGGCTCCTGAATTCCAGTCCAGAGTTCTTGCTGCTGTTGTTGTCTCTGGGTGTGATGTTTAAGGTGCTAAGACTAAGACTTGTTTCCCCAGGAGCTTATCATTGCTCCCACCCGTACTCATCTTGGCACATTCAAAGACAATGAACAGGCAAGACCTTTGACCACAGTAACATCTCCACTGCCCAGGGTCCCTTTCTGCCCTCTCACCACCAACATTAATCAGCTGCCCCATGGGAAAAGCAAAATGCCCTTCGGCCCTCACCATTGATGGCTGGTACATAAGCCTCTTGGAGTAAACTAGTTAAAAATTTTTTCAGCTTTTTCTCCTGCAAGAAACAAACATAGGGTATCAGAAAACTATGACTTTGAAAATAAAATGTCAGAGGGACAAGTGATCTTAGAAATCACTTAGTGAAACTCTCATTTTATAGATAGGAAACCTGGGACCCTTCGCCATTTTCTATTGGCCATACCCCCATACAAAGGATGGAGATACAGTCTGGCCTTCATTCTAGATACCCAATCGCAGAAGGTAATAGAACAGAGACCTTGATTGGATTGAGCCCTGGGAGGAAGAAGGTGAAGGCTCTCTGAATATGACAGGGCCCTGAGACCTTTTGGAAAACTGAAAACTAGGGCAAGGCTGCACTGCTCTGGGGTCCTGGGGCTTTGCAAGAAGGTGTTCCCCTCCACAGGAAGCCTCCTTTCAGCAACTAGGGCTTACCTTTGTTTGCCTGAGCTGACATGAGGTTCGTAAAAACAAAGTATCACAGATTCAGCACAGAAAGGGTCCCTTAGAGGTCATTTTGTCCAATCTCCTTGTTTTACGGAAGAGGAAACTAAGGCCCAAAGAGCCCTGCCCAAGGTCACATAGGTAGTATGGGCCAGAGCCAGCATTCAGACCCAGGTCTGCTGACTGCATCTCCAGTGTTTTGTCCACTGTACCAGGAGCAGTTACCACTTTGAGTACTGCCATGGCTATGCATGCTAATGTTAGAGGAATGCTCCATACTCCACAAACCCAGTTAATGTAACTAACAGGATCCTCTACACCAGAAATCTTTAACCGGAGGTCTGACAATTTGGTTTTTTTTTTTAATATTTTAAAGACTATATTTCAAAATAATTGGTTTTCTTATAATCCTATGTATTTAAAAAATCTTATGTATTTTATTTTATGCATATAAAACCATTGTTCTGAGAAGAAGGCTGTAGGTTTTATGAGACAGCTAACGGGGTCCATGAAATAAGAAATGTTAAGAATCTCTGATTCACAACCTGACTCCTTTATCAGGGAGAATGCCTCTTTGCCTGAGCATTTTATTAGTTCCATTCACTGGGGTTGAGGAGTTGGGAATATCTCCCTTACACTAGCAAGCACAAACTTGGCTCATCCACCCCTGGATGCCATCTGTGCTGAGGATAGCATCTCCCACCAGCCAGTAGGTAGATATCTCTTCCAAAAAGCTGTCAAGGAGTAAGAGGATCACATCTACTGCTGGTTATTACCCATTGTCTTGGCATGCTAACCTTCTCAGAAGATGGAGGGGAAGGACCCTCTTGTTTGACATAGTAAGGGTTTGGCAAGGTCCTACCATCTTAGGGAACAAATTGACATTTGTATGGTGACCTGAAGCTGCTAGGGCTGCTGAGGGAGAGAAAGGGAGAGGGGATGGTTGGGAGAACTTGTTCCTTCTTCTCTGGTGAAATAAGTGCTCAGCCACTGGTTTGGGGTAGGGTCATCCTGTCTCCAGTGTGTCCTGGAGAGTGGGGTCCTATTTGCATATCCAGAATGTTCTCCCTTCTCTACTCTACCTACTGACCTCTCTAGCTTTCTTTAAGTCCCAACTAAAATCCCATCTTTTACTACAAGCCTTCCCCAACCCATCTTAATTCTAGTGCCTTACCTCTGTTAATTATTTCCTATTTATCCTGCATATAACTTGCTTTGTATATATTTGTTTGCATATCATCTCTCTCATTAGATTGTAAGGTCCTTGAGGGCAGGACTATCTTTTGACTCTTTTTGTCTACTCAGCTCTTAGCACAGTGCCTGGCACATAGTAAGTGTTTAATAAATGTTGATTAGTTGATTGACTAGGAGTTAGAAGTCCCTGCAAACAGTCCTGGATGCATAAAACCACCAGTAGGTCAGTGTTTTGAGACAAGAATAGGCTACAGATTTCTGCCTTTGCCCGCAAACAAAGAGTGCTAGCCATGGTAATAAGAGCTGGTCACTAATGTCATTAGTTCACGAAGCCCAGGTACTCAGTGCTAAGGAAGTCAAGGTTTTGTGCCCATTGTTTCCCAACTATTTTATCTTATCCCTCTCTTGCCCTCCACCAAAGAAAAAAAGAAAGAAAGAAAATAGCCTCAAGGATGTTGAACACAGAGAAAAATGGGAAGTGCTGTTGGCATGCAGCTGATTCACAACCCAACCCTTCCTTTCCTGATGACAGCAGGGAGTCAATAGAGTTCACTAGCACCTGACTAGACCTGATCTAGTGGTCTAGTCTGACCACTTGTCTCTGCTTTGGCACAGCAGGTTATTGTTCTATCAAGCATGTCGGCAGAAACCAACGCAAAACGAAATGAGCCAAAGCAGGAAAACAATACATACAATGACAAGAGTGTAAATGGAAGGAAAAACATTGAAACCATATGCTATGTAATTATAATGACCAAATTTGACCCTGAAAAAGAAACAGAAGAATGTAATTCTTTCTCTTCTTTGTAAAGGTGAGCAACTATGGGATGTGGAATGCTGCACGTTGTCAAATCAAGTCAAGCATTGATTAAGTACCTACTTTATGCCAAGAACTATACTAGGCACTGTCAAACTCAGTTGATGCATTGATAAGTTTTGATGAATTGATTTCTTTTCTCTTTTTTTTAGTCTGTGTTATAAGGAATGACTGTGATTGGAAGAGGAGGAGGAAAAGGAAGAGGAAATGTGTGTGTGTGTGTGTGGGTGGGTGGGTGGGTGTGTATGTGTATGAAAGAAAATTAAGGTGATATAAAACATGAGATAATGCAAAATTTTAAAATAAAAACATGTCAGATTTGTTCCATGGTCAGGATATTCACTGGACTAGGGAACATGGGAAATTCACTACCCACTATTGAACAATTTGTACAAAGACTTCTGTCTCCTCAGACAAGAGGCCATTTGAGTCTGGGTCCAGGGAACTAAGTGTCATCTATGTGCTACTGGGAAAAGGGGGACATCTCATAAGAAATCCATGAGTCTATGAAGAGGAGGGAACCAGAGGAGGGAACTGTTATAAAGTGCTCAGATTGATTAAGGGAATTCAGCACTGCTGATATCCAACTTTAGACTGTACCAGGTTGGCTCTAGTCTAACAGCCGCCCTGTCACCTCCTATTTTTTACTACTTACAGGTAATAACCCAGGAAGAATTAAGGTCCCCCACAGATTCTATTCCCAGGCAACTCATAAACATGTATCATTGTTTATAAGGTCCTAGGCATGTGTACAGGAGCGGGTCAGGGGACTTAAGGAAGAGTGCAGATGGCTTCATGAAAACCTATCCCCACTACTACTTAGTTACTGTTTCTACTTTCAGGACCCTTCTTTTCATTAACCAAGTTAGAACAAAGTTATCCCTATGGGTTTCTCATGGCTACATGGTATCCAATAATAATAAAAGTTTGAACATTTGCAAAGTGTTTTAAATACATTATATCATTGGAGTCTCACAACCCCACAAATTAGATGCTACTGTCAGGATTATCCTCATTGTACAGAGAAATTGAGTGATTCGTTCATAGTCACCTAAGCTGGTATTAGAAGCAAGATTTGAATACTCCTCACTCCAATTCCAATATGCTCTCCATCATAGCACATCACCTCCCCCATATAAAGTAAGATAAGATGGAATTTTTGTGCATTTACCTTAAAGGATCCAATGGAAGAAGACACCACAGAAAGGTCCAGCAATCTGCAAAGAAGAAAGAGAAGCCAGTTAGAGGTAGGAAAGGGAGATTTGGGCAGCCTGGGAAACAGGGACATCTGTTTCAGAAAAAAAGGCTAAAACATGGCAGGAGGTTGTGAAGACCAATTCCAGGGCCCCCAAAAGGGCCTAGGTTCAGTCTGGGAGGGCTCTTGCTAACAAGAAGCCTGAACTAGAGAGATACCAAGGCTGATAGCTTTCTGTTTTAGATCCTCCTATAACCACACACTCTACAGCCATGGCCATGAGGCCATTTGCTCTTCAGGGGCAAAGATTTGCATCTTCTCTTCTTCCTGAGTGTGTCTCCCCACCTCCCACCACGAATAACTAGGGTAGAATCGGTTTAACCTACCCAGGATGCTCGGTGCTAATTCTTTTTATTAAGGTCTCATTTTCTTTCCCCTGTGCAGCAACATTGTGTGTGTGTATACCTCAGTGTAACATTATATCTGAGTGTGGCATATGTGACCATAAGCTATATATCATGCACTTCATGTATATCATGTGTATATTTCATGTATAGCTTGGGTGAATGTATATTACATATATATACAGCCTCCAGAGTGTCTTGTGTGTTCATTTCACTTGTGTCAAGTAACATATGAGGGCATATCCATATGCCTAGTATATCAAGTAATAGTGTGTTCTTTGAGTGAGTGAATATTATACATTTCACAGACAAATGTGTTCTGGGGGTATGTCATGGGTGAGTGTCATGCAGCTACTTGTAACATTTGTCCTTGTGCATATTTGCCAAAGAGGATGGTCTTGCCCCAGAGTGAATGATCCCCACTTACTTGTTCATGGATGTGGCCATATGCACCTTGTCTTCACTCAATGAGTATTGAATGTCCAGGCTGACGTGCTACCCGTGGCAAAGAATAGTAAGTCAGTCCAAGAGCATGGCACTTTTCAAACATGTTAACCCTTTCTGATATATGCTCAAGCATGCCTTTCTCCTTGACTCTCAACTCCAATAGACAGAACCAGCCTTCAGGTAAGTGCATATACTTCAAGATCTCCCCCCTCCCAGTTTCCACCAGGAGCAAAGATATGGGGAGGCAGCAAGTGGGAAGGAGGGAGGTGACTCTTCAGCTAGAGCTAACAAAGACCCAAGGCCCATATGCACACAATTTGTTCATTTTGTCACACCTTTCTTATCAGTCTCCAGGGCCCTTCCTTCCCATTTCTGCTACTTCCCATTTCTACTAAGCTAATTTTCTCCAACTGCTCAATCCCTACAAAATAGTCTAGAATGTTCATTTTAATCAATGAAACAAGGTTAAAAATGTTTGGGAGAGGGATAGGAAACATACAATATGGTTTGCCTGGGTCCTGTCAATAAAGATGAATTCAAATCATAGATTTATAGAACATCAGAGTTAGAAGGGACTTTAGAAACCATCCAACCCAACCATTTCCTGCTCTTTGTCTGTTCAAGTCCAAGATCAAGTAAGATCATCATTCATTTTCCAAATCCCCATACCCTCAGCCCCATGATCTCACCAGTTAAGGATTCCATCTCTATGGTTCCTTTTGCCCTGCAAAGCAACTAGCACAATTCTAGGTAGTTTCTAAATATTTTTCAAATGATAGAGTGATCTTTATCTCTCCTGAACTCTGTCTATACCATGGCCAACTCAGTCTGGTTGCCCACTCATCAAATCTCCAGTCCCCTGGACAGGGGCCTCTGAGGACATCTCATCCAATATCTATATCCCTTTTCTGTCTTCTCTACAACTTCCCCCATAAGGGGTCATCCAGAATCTCCATAAAAACCTCCGGTGGTGGGGAACTGATCACTACTTCCAAGGCAAACATTCCATTGTTGGATAGGTTGATTAGGAAGTTCTTCCTAATATCAAGTTAAAATCGGCCTCCTTATAACTTCCACCAGCTAATCCTAGTTCTGCCTTCTAGGACCAAGTGGATCAAGTCTAATCTCTCTTCTCTATGAGAGAGTCTTTTAGATATCTGAAGGTGCCAATCATGTTGTCTCACATGGAGCCATTAAGACAATTTAAATCAGATCATATCATCAATTGCCCAATAATTGACCTCTAGTAATTGACCAGTTACAAAGAGAGACAGGGCGTGTTAGTGAAAGAGAAATGGCTTGAATACTCACAATTTCTAGAACAAACATTGAGGAAGGACTCAACTTGTGAGGAACAGCAAACATCTCTACTGTGCCATGGAGGTGCAGCTGGCTCTTGCCTGGCTTCATGATGTCTTTGGGGGGCTTATTGATTCTGATTTGGGTCATCAAAGGCACTGATTTGTGATAAGCCTTACCAACCTGTAGGAATTGGAGATACTCTCTTCAAGACAAACTCTGTGGCTATCAGCCTTGTTCGAAGTGGAGGAAAATTCCTCATCACTGTTTTTACATGGGACAAAGGAAGTGTATCATTCAAATTTTTTTTTGTTTCTCCTTGTACACAGACATCAGAAAATGGAGAAAATGTTTCCCTTATTTTTCCACAGTCACATTCTATAAAACCACCTCCAGCCACCTTTTCCAAATAAGACATAGACAGTAAGCTGCTATTGTGACAGTCTGTTCACTTCTGATGCCCTTAGCACCATTACCTTCTCTTGGACCAAAGGGCCAGTAAAGAATGCTATTGATCTGTTGGTCCAACACCAATAGACTGGTGGTAGAACAAGTGTGATAAATGAATTTGAGAAAAATTCGGTGTGCTGGGGTGATATTTCACCTAAAATTTTTTAGCTTGCTGGTTTAAAAAAAAAATCTCCTCACATCTCCTAGAAATAAAAAAAAACACCCATACTAACAATATGTTATCAAAAGGATTTTCATCTTACTTCATCTGATTCTGCATTATGGCAACTCTCTTGGCAGCTTGGCCCTGGGAATGTGCTTATAGCATTTCAAATCTAATCTCAGGCATAAAATGTCTTCACCAGCCCCCTTCCCTCTCCTCCACAAGGCGGGAGGAGAGGCACAAAGGAGGTAGTTTGGCATGATAGAAGGATGGCTTTTAAGTCAGAAAAACCAGGTTCAAATCTTAGCTCTGATATTTACTATGTTTAAGTCATTTAACCTATTTTACTCTCACTTTCCTCATCTGTAAGATGAGAGGACTGGGTAAGCTGTTCCACTAAGGTTCCTTCAAGTTCTCAATCTATAGTTCTCTGACCTCTCTAGGTCTCTCTCTCTTCATCTATAGAATGCCTGTACTACTTAGCTCATGGAGTTGTGGTCAGGAAAATGCTTTGGAAAACTTACAGAAAAGTGAACTATGAAGGCCTCCCTCAGCCAGTTTTGTGGGAAAGGGGGCACTGATTTTTTTTTTCCATTTGGCCCAATCTAGGCAGTCAGAGCCTGGTAAAATGACTCACCCGAGGCACAAAGCGAGATAGTGTTTTGGTCATGTGTGGGGGAAGCTTGCCAATCTGTAAAACAAAAACAAAATCCCAATTTGACAAATCTTTATGACACACCATCTATGAATACTGTACTCAGCACTGATAGATTAAAAAAAAATGAAGAAGCCAGGGTCCCAGCCCTCAGAAAACTCAAACAGGAGAAGGAATGGCTGTCACTAAAGGTGGAGGGAACCCCAAGAGACACGGACCACAAGGCCCTAGACCGGGGTTGGGAACCTGTGGCCTTGAGGTCTCAGGTGGCCTACTAGGTCCTTGGATGTGGTCTTTTGACTGAGTCCAAGCTTTACAGAACAAATCCTTTAATTAAAGGTTACCTCCCCCGCCCCGCCCCAGACCCTTTAGACTGAAAGGAAAGTAGCCTCCTGGATGTGGCCAGGAGTAGGGCCAGGATCATGGAGAGGGAGTAGAAAGTAACTCACAGTTTTGCCTTTGATGTCCACATCAAAAGATTTCTGTAGGAGGGTGAACTCAGCAGTGAAGAATGCTGCAGAGAGCACCAGCTGGGATGAACCATCTGGGTAGTCTTCTGGGACTGTGACAGCAGCTCCATCTTCAGGCAGAGCAATGGTATCACCCTCTTCTCGCTGGACTACAGGCTGTACAGTTGGGCATGGAATACATGGACATTCATTCAGCCTCAAGAATAATTAACTCTTGTTTCTCAGTTATACACACTGATGTTAAGGGCAGCTAGGTGGTGCTATAGTGCGCAGAGTGCCAAGCCTAGAGTGAGTAAGACTCCTCTTCCTGGGTTCAAATCTTGTCTCAGACAAGCAATTTAACCCTGTTTGCCTCAGAGAAATGGCAAACCACTCCAGTGTCTTTGCCAAGAAAACCCCAAAATGGGTTCATAAAGAGATAGGCACAAGTGAAATAACTGAACTGATGCTAAATAGCAAATCATTAGAAAGTCTTTGAATACTAAAATTATAACATTCAAGAGATCTTAGCTTTGGAGGTGGAAGGGACCTTTGAGGTCATTCTGCCGAACCCCTCATTTCAGTCAAAGAAACCTAGGCCCCACAAGGCCAAGTGGCCTATCCAAGAGCATACAGGTAGTAAGGTAGTTAGGTAGTAGGTAGTAGGTATTACTTACAGATTGTAAGAGGCAGAGCCAGGAATTAAACCCAAGCCCTGGGACTCTGTAGCCTCACTGCCTCCATATCATCTCATCCATCCCTCTCAAATTTGCTGTTTCATTGTCACGAGAATCAGTGTGACACAGTGGAAAGAGTGTTAGGTTAGGAGTCAAGAGACATGGGTTCTAGTCGTGGCTATACCACTGAATTACTATGTGACCCTGGGCAAGTCACTTCCTTTCCCAGGCATCAGCTTCTCCATTTGTGAAATGAGGAAGAGGCAGCTAGATGGCGTAGTGGATAGAGCACTGGCCCTGGAGTCAGGAGGACCTGAGTTCAAATCTAGCCTTAGACACTTGACACATATTAGCTGTGCGACACTGGGCAAATCACTTAAGCCTGATTGCCTAGCCAAAGAAAAAAGACATGAGGAAGTTCACTTAGATGGTCTATAAGGTCCATCTCAGTTCTGACATTATATGTTCTAAGATCCCTTCCAGATCTAAAGTTATTATTACATGAATATTCCCCAAATCACAGGTGTGATAGCTAGGAGGAACATAACATTAATGTTAATAGGTTATTGATGTATTTTTCTCTTTTTTTGGATTGAACTTGTGATTTCATTGGTATGGGGAACTTCCATGAGGAGACACTGAGAAAACAGATCGGCAACTGCTTTGTAACTAATGGTCTTAGAGAGTTGTCTGGACTCTGAAAAGTTAGGTGACTTGCCCAGAATCACATAGCCCATACATATCAAGAATAGCACTTGAACCTAGTCTTCCTGACTCCGTAGGATCATAGAAACATAGATCATAGGAGAATAGATCTAGGGCTGGAAGAAGTCATCAGGTTTAGCCCACTCAGTCTGTAGATAAGGAAACTGAGATCTAAAGAGTATCTGGCCCAGACTGGCCTAGAATCACACAGATAATAAGGTGAGATTCTAACCCAGGTCTTCTTATTTCCAAGTTTGACTCTCTACTCATTATAGGATGCTGCTTCCTGTTCATTTATGTCATATTACATGCATCAATACTTCAGGGACACATGATTCCATCCATGTGGACATTTCCTTCACTGACACTGATCCCTTTTTTCTCAAGTCTCCTCTAGCACCCGACAGTCAAGCCACAAGAATTGTTATGGCCAAATCATCCATTGCCCTGTAGGCTGATTCTGCTGGGCTGGTGCTTGGACGGCAAGTACTCTGAGGCCCTCTGCTTGAGATCTTGCTAGTTGGCTGGTAGATATTATGTTGTAGTGTCACATGGCTTTTGAGGGTCCTGTGTCACTTTTCATGTCATGAAGAAGCATTAGAAGAGGGGAGGAAGCTCATATTCTACCATATCATTATCATATTCATGATTTCTGTACAGCTATCACTCATTTTTTTATTCCACTAATCTATTTGGTCCTTACAACAGCCCTGTGAGGTGGAGAGTGAGCTATTTTCCTCATTTTATAGATGAAGCAAACAACTTGGTTTAATAGTTCTAGGTGCCCAAGACCTCAGTCCTTTCTCATTCAATCCCAGGGCAGAACTACCATGAAAGTGATTGTTATAAAACAAGGGCTTTTAACTTGGGGTCCATAAACATTTTTTAATATTTTAAGAACCACAATTTCAATGTTAAAAGTTTCCTTTGTGATTCTATTTTATTTTATGAGTTTAAAAACATCATTCTGAGAAGGAATCTCTAGGCCTCACCAGACTGCCCTGGGGGCCGTGACCAAAAAAATAAAAAAAGATTAAGAATCCCAGTTCTAAAAGAAACCCTGATCATCTCTCTCCTTCCCTCTAGACTTCTCATATCATTTCTGAGTCTCACCGAGGTTGACACATGACAGGTAGAAATGTGATCTCTTAAAGCCAAAAGCTACCAACGAGGCCTGTTAGACATTCAGCCCAGTATAGGGGATGAACCACTAATTTATCCCGTGCCAAAAAAGTTTTGTTCTCCTCCTCCATAGCTACTAGTGCCCAGCTGTGGTTCTGGCCACAGAGTCCTATCTATCCAGCTTAGAAAGGTCCCAGCCCCACTTGAGCACTTACACTGAAATCCACTTCTATGTAGCTTGCTGTGGTGGTTGGGGTGCCTGTAAGGATGTACTTGATGCTTCCCGCCTCACCCACAGGCATCGGATCTGTGGGAGAGAGACACAGAATACAACATCAGAGAGCCCTGAATAAGGGATGTAGGGAACTGACTAGGTTTATAAGAGATAGCCCTGAGGATGTCCAAATTTCACCATTTGGTTCAGGGATGGGGCCATCATTGGGAAAAAAATCCACCAGCCCTCAAAGGTGGAAACACTTCGTTCAGGAAACGACCCATCATAGGGTAAAAAGTTGTAGATTAGCAATCCACAAAAGCTAGCTTCTTGTCCTGACTCTCTTGCTATGTGACCTTAAGCAAGTCACTTTCATTCTTCAGACCTCATCATGTTCCTCTATAAAACTAGAATTGAAATCAATGACCCCCAAAATCCTTTCCACCTCTAATATTCTATGACTCCATTTCCCAGCTGAATAATAATAATAATAGTAATAATAATAACAACAACAACATACCCGTGAGGTGAGTCCACTTCTGGTTCACATACTCAAGGACTGTATCTATTGCAGGACACATCTGAGAAAGAGAAAATAACTCAAGAGAAAGAACAGTCAGATCCCCTGTCATGGGCCAAAGGTGGTGGGCAGATGTTCACAAGTACCCCAGAGCCCTGCCCCAGAAGCCCAGGGACCTGCTGCTCTGCCTGGTTCTAATATTAACATCCTCCAGGATTTGGAACATCTTTTCCACACTTTGGCCTTCAGTTTTCTCTTCTATAAGATGAAGGAATTGTAATAGGTCAATGCTAACACCTTTTTGGCTCTGCACCTGCTTTCTACCCCTGCTTTCCACCTCTAAGAATAATAATCAAATTAATATTAGCATTGCTACTGAAAGGGGCACAACTTACTGCCTTCTGGCTCTACTCACAATCTCAGTGACTCCCTAAACCAAAATTCCCTTCCCTGACCAACACTCCCCTTTATATGTTTCATTGTACTATTAGAATGCAAGCTTCTTGAGTGCAAAGAGTGTATTACTTTTACACCTAGAATATAGTAATGCCTGGCACATAGTAGGAGCTTCATAAATGCTGATTAATTGATGGATTGATTGATCAGGTCCGGGAAAACCCAGTGTAATGAGAACTCAAACTTACTTACCATGCCAGGGAGAATCTTCTGGAGTGTGCTATCCAGGAACTTGTTGACCACTTTAGGAAGCATGCTAAACAGAGGTACAAGGAAACCAATGGTTAAGGAAGAAAAGGATGGACAGAAGGCGAGGAAGATGGAGGTAAAGGAGGACAGGAACAAGTAAAACAATCAGTAAATAAATGAGCATCAGCAAAAGAATGAATGAATAAGAGAAAAATGAATGGATGGAATAAGTAAATAGAGAAAGTGAGTGAATGAGTGAATAAATGAGTAAATGAATGTAATGAGTAAATGGCTGAAATTGTGAATGGGTGGGTGAGCAATCCACCATTTTGACTGAATGAAAAAAAATGAACAGAAAATAAAAAGAAACAGGGAGTACTAGTGTACCATCAGATAACACAGTAATAGGATTGTTGTTTATGTCTGTTGAATATGAAAAATACCCTTTTCTGTGGGAAGAATAAGAAGTAGAATGATTTGATGCTAAATTTAGGCCTCTAGGCCAAGGCAGAAAGTGAGAAGGATAGCTGCAGATCCTTCTGCCAATCCCTTACTCCAGGCCCTGAAGAGAACCAACACCCATGCTTAGGGCCAATGCAACAGACCCTGCCAGACCAGAAAGAGCTCAGAGCATCTGCCAATGTGGATTCCTTGGCCACAAAGGCAGCAAACCAGGGCCCCTGGGCCAAATCTCCAGAACAAGCCCCTGTCAACTGGTAGCTCAACACTCACTTGCTGGGCAGGTTGGTTTTGACGCTGACCAGAATGATCTGACATCCTTCACTCTGGAACATGGGCAGCCCTGTGGCCTCATCCTGCTGCAGCCGGTTAGTGGCTGTGATGTTCACAACCACAATGATTTCCATAGTGCCACCTATAAAGCTGAGGAGGGAAAGGATAGATTTCCTGGAATCACGTGCAAAGACACTGAATCTACATCAAGCAACCAAAATACTGGAATGTCAGACATGTAAGAGGCCTCTGTTTAGTCCAACCTCTTCATGTTGTAGATGAGGAAGCTGAGGCCCAGACTGGTTAAGGGATTTGCCCAAAGTAATACCGTATGTTATGACAAAGCCAAGATTAAAACCCAGTGTGTGACTCTTAGTTCAGGGTTGTTGTTTTTTATTGTTGTTCAGTCTTTTTCAGTCACGTCTGATTCTTCATTACCCCACTTGGGGTTTTCTTGGCAAAGACACTGGAATGGTTTATCATTTCCTTCTCCAGCTCATTTTATAGATGAGGAACTGAGACAAACAGGGTTAAGTGACTTGCCCAGGGTCACAAAGCTAGGAAGTGTCTGAGGCCAGATTTAAACTCAGGAAGATGGATCTTCCCAACTCCAGGTCCAGCACACTATCGACTACGCCACCTAGCTGCCCCTCCAATTCAGGGGAGCATCTATTATATATGGGAACATTTTTGATTGGGTTGTTTCTTTTCATAGCAGTCTTAAAAGTCAATCTGAATAATCCAGACACATCTGGAAGAGCATAAAGTTTAGGTAGATAAATTGGAATTCATTTCTAATGCCCATAAGTGTGATGGAAACTATAGCTTTGAGGGGAGGTGATGGGATATATTAAAGATATGGTGTATCTAGAATCTAGCTCTAAGATCTAGGCTCAGCTCTACCACCCACTTCTTGCATGGTTGAGTGCAAATCATGGAACTTTAGGGTATTGCTATAAAATGGGAATATAAATCTAGAGTCCCTGGTGAAGGGCCCCTAGAAAACATCTAGTTCAACCCTTTTATTTTACAAGTGAGGTTCATAGAAAAAAAATGATTTACCCAGAGGTTACACACCCAATGGCCACATGACAAAACCAAGATGCAACCCCAGGTCTTTGGACCCCAACTCTGGAGGCAGCATGATCTAGTGAGTAGGGCACTGGACTTGGAGTCCAGAAGACCTATGTTCAAATCTTACCTCCGACATTCACTAGTTGTGTGACCCTGCACACATTACTTAACTTGTGTGTGCCTCAGTATCCTCATCTGTAAAATGGAATAATTGGAATCCTAAGGTCATTTCTAGTTCTAAATCTATGAGCCTATGACTCTTTCTACTATGTTATATAGCCATTATGCATGCACAATTTATATATGCGTACACATACATATACAGTTTCCTAGTTTAATTCCTTCCATAAGACTGATCCTCTCTCTTATCATATGCCTATGCTACACCCTGTAGGTCATCTAGCCCTGTCCAGTGCTTCTACTTCTGCTTACACAGTTTGCATCCCACCTCTAAGTGACAGGTTCCATAAGGCCTATGCAGTTTGAAGAGCTTCAGGCCCCTGAAGGAAAGGACAACCTGTCAGGGAATGTGTCCCAGCTCCCACCACTCACCTCTTCCCTGTGATGGTGATCTTGGTAGACACACACTGGAAAATTCCTACACCTGGCAGAAAGTCCAGTGTGATGATAGGAGGCGTGACTTCTTTCACCTTCATACTAGGAAGATGAGTGAGAAAGAGTGATATAAGTGTCAACATACAAGAAAAAAAAAAAGCAAGGCTGAGACTTAGGAGACCTGGATTCTAATTCAAGCTCTGCCGCTGATTTACTGTGTGACCTTGGACAAGTCATTGTTCCTCTCTGAGTCTATGTTTCTAGCTCTGAGTAAATGAAGGGAATACATGACGTCTAAGGTCCTCTTCTGCTCTGACATTCTATGTTCAATGTTCTAAGGTTCCCTCTAGCTTTAAATTTCTATCTTCCATCTCCTAAGGTCCTTCCCAGTTCTGATATTCTGTGTTCTAAGCTCTCCTTGAACCTTGCTGCCTCTCTCAGGACATGAGATGACCACAGATCATTTTGATAACCCCATCCTGCCCCAGAGCTCCTTCCCATTTCCCAGGACATCTTCACCCAAGTCCCATCCTCCTCCCCATTGCTCCACCCTTGTCCCAGCACTCACTCTGTCATGCCCTTAATCGCCTTGACCCCAGCCTTCTTCTGGCTAGCCATGGCTGCCATTTTTTCCAATATCTGACTCTCAGCCATGGCATCCTTCACAGCTAGAAGAGGTCCCAGAGAGATAGCATTCAGTAAGATCTTGCTGTTTCTGTCCCTGAATGCCCAGTCACCCCAGAATACCCTCCCCCATCCTTTGAACATATCCAATCCAACCCATGCTTTATATTTCCACTCAAATTCCTCTTTCTCTATGGAAGCAAAGGCCAAGTTTAACATAAGCCACAGGTCATACTTTTCCTGTTCACTATGCAGCAGGCCTAAAGGAATGTCTGCCCTAATCACTAGGGGACTTTGTTGTTGTTAATTAACCTTTATATGGGTATGAGTCTTTCTGCATCAGATTGTGAGCTGTCCCCAGGTAGGACACCAGGCAGCAATGTGGTAGAGTAGATAGCATGTATTGGACTTTGAGTCAGGCTGACCTGGGTTCAAATCCTGCTTCAGACAGTTGTTAGCTGTGTAAACACGGGCAAATCAATCAGCTTCTCTAACTGTCTGATGGCCTGTTTCAGGGTTCAAAGGAGATCATCTTTATATGAAGCATTTTGCAAAATCAATATAAATCTTGGCTATTCTCATTCTTTTCTCTCCTGAATGTCATCACAGGGCAACCACATGATGCAAACACACCTATAGCTTCATTAAGTGACTGATGCATAAAAGAAGGGAAGTGACTATTTTGGGGATCATCAAGGAATAAACCCCACCCCTCCACCATCATCTATGCACAGGACAACTTGCTTGGCTCTGTTTTCTTTCACATTCTTCTCATTTGTCTCTTTTATTCTTCCTTTATCTATGAGAATACTGGAAATGAGGTCAAAGTCAATACAAGAAAGTTCTCTAGCCATTGATACTTGATCCCTGCCAAGATGGACGCCTAAGCCTGGTCACATGCCTTGCCCCATAACCCCAGTCCTCAAATTAAGTCTAGTCCCTTTCCTAGGGACAGCCCAAAACTTATCTGCACTGAGCCCTGACCCCTGACCCCAAGCCCAGAATAATCTCTAATCTTTGGGCTCTGACCCTGGCACTAGGCTGAGTTCTACTCTTGAGCCCAGACTGAGCCCCTAACCCTAGGTCCAGTCCCAGACTGAGCTCAACCCCCACCCTTGACTGAGCCCTGATCTTGGCCCCAGCCTAAGCCCTGACCCCAACTCTAACCCTAAATCAGCTACAGACTGAGTGACCTGACTCCAGACCCAAACTAACTGCTAACCCTGATGATAAGCTGGGAATGAAGGACCAAGAATAAAGCATCTAGTGATTTAAAGTTCTAGCCAATGCCATCATAATGAGCTTTATGTGTAGATGGAGTGGGTGGTTGCCTATTTGAGAGAATGTGAGAGACACCAAGAAGGCTCCCCACCCCTACCACACACCTCATATATCTCATCCTGACACCTGCCAAAGGTACAAGGGGAAACTATGTTATAGAATTCAAGACTAATTCCCCCTAGAAGGAGGCCCATCCTGAGCTTTTATCAGTCATTTATACCTAAGTATAAATGAATTTGTAAGAGACTTTTGTTTGTCTATGAGCTGTGCCTTTGAGGGGAAGAGAAAAAAAAAGGAAATCATGTAACCCAGGACACTTCAGAAGAACAACCTAGGGTATGCCACCATGGAGATCCCTACAGAGTGAGGACTGACTCACCCCAGCCCAGATGTTCACTCACCTTTGTTCATGAACTCCATTCCCAACTTCAGCAGAGCCCCTGGATCGGCCCTCAAGGGCATTAGCAATGTACATGAGATGAGGCAAAGAATCCTCAGCATGGTTGGACACCTGCAAATGAGATGGCTACTGAGCCTAGATGTAGTGTCCTGGAATTTGGCCTGGGCTGGCCCAGGAAATGTGGAGCTATCCACCCTCAACCCAAGGTTCTCCCTTCAAACCATTTCCCACAGAATCCCAAGAGTCCTCAGAACCTTGCCAGCAATTCAGCTCTGAATCTTGTGATCCTAAGTATTAACAGAGTACCCACTCTGTGGGTGCTTTGTGACTAAGAGAATGACAGGGCCATTGACAGGAACAGGGAGGTTAAAAGAGATCACTTTTGGGAGAAGAGGATTAACACAATTCGGTTGCTGTCACTGTCTTCTCCTGGCACCTACGGGTAAGGGGGGATTGAAATGAGTCTTCTGATCTGGGCAACATCAAGTAAGTGACTCCACCTATAAATACCTCACCCCAATTCTCACTCATCATATAGGATTCCTTCTTCTATACCATTACTTTTGTATGCCATTCATTGTACTTAGAGATCAGCTGTGGGTACACATCAACCCTCACCCCTGAAGCATCTGACTCTAACCCTCATCTCAAACCCTATCTCCTAAGGCTATTGTTCCCTTATAGGACTTTCCATTCCAGTCAGTCTGTGCTATACAATATCCCGTTGTATAATCCCCAAGTGAACTCATTCTTCCCTGCCTTTGCTTATGCTGCTTCTCCTCTGTGGAATGCCTTCCTCACCGCTATCCCATCCTGCTTTTTTAGGTCCTATTCATCCCTCAAGACATTCTTCATCTCCTTTATAAAACTTCTCCTTGTAGCCCCAACCTTCAAGGATCATTCCTTGTTTGATTCACTCAGGAACTTTTACGGTTCTTATCTGGGCACTGAGCATAAACTGCCCCGTATTATTAGAAAGCATTGATCACTATATGACTTTGGAAGAAATCACTCCCCCTCCCTCTCACCCCACCCTTCCAGACCTCGATTTCCTCAGGTGCGCAGTGAAAGGGAGTTCATCTGGATGGTCTTTGAGGGCCCTTCTCTCTCTAACATGCTATGGTCCATCCTGACTTCTCCTCAACCTGACTGAAAGTCACTCAAGGACAAGGATTGTTGTTTTATCTCCCACACTGCCAATTATCAGCTAAGTAAATATTTCCACTGAAGACAGACTTTATGATTGGAAAATTGAGGAGAGGTTTGGGGAGACCAGGATTAGGAGAAATTGGACCTGTGAATTCAATGACATGGGGAAATCCTGATGTGAAAATCACTCCACTAGGGCAGATTAGCAACTCATCTGTACCTTAATAGTTTTAGAGATAACTGGGGCTTGAGTGACTTGCCCAGGGTCAAAAAACATGTATGCATCAGAGACAGGATTTGAACCCAGATCTTCTGAATTTCTAGGCCAGTCATCCACTATGCCATGCTATTTCTTATTTGGCCTTTAGTTCTAGAAAATGTTTAGGATGTCTTGTTTCCAGGTCAATTTGTCACCACTGAATGAACATCTAGAGAATGAGGTCTTCAGTAATTGGAACTACTCTTACCTTGACATGTCCTTAGAATGTGGAAGTCCTCTACGTAGCCAGCCTGAACCCTCTTGTTCTTTTCCTCTGTGGTGCTAAGGGAGAAGAAGGCTATTTATACTTGAACATGATTAGCTGTGGGGATAATGAGAGGGTTGATAAGCATGCAGATAATTATCAAACTAAAACAACAGACTCAGTTCTGTAGTGGTTTTTTACCCTTTCCGATGTAAATAGAATTCTATGTTCTGAGAACTGAAGGAGACCCCTGAGGTCCCTAGACAAACTTCTTTCCAATACATGAATCCCTTAGCCAACATGCCTCTATTTGAGAACCTCCAGTGATAGGGAGTTCACTATATCCTCAGGCAGCGCATTCCACTTTAAGGCAGCTCTGATTATTAAGAAGGGTTTCATTATATTAAGACAAAATCAACTTCCTTGTAACTCCTACCCACTGGTCCTGGTTTGGTCCTCTAGAGCCAGGCAGAATAAATCAATACCTCTTCATCATAATGGTCTTTCAGATACTTAACAGTTATAATTATGGAAAATGGGGGACCAACCTAGGGCAATGATGGTTCTAGGGCCATTTGGGGTGGCCCAGAGTGACTTGGCAGTAAACTAGAGAGTAGGAAATGGAAGTTCTAAAAGCATAATGTAGGATAGAGCAGAGGATGATGGGACAACATAGCTGGGGCCCAAATAGTAAGGCTCAGCAGGCCATCCAAACATAGGCTAAGCAGGCTGCATCCCAACATTCAGTCATTTGGGGGTGTTTCAAGAAGTCAATCTCAAACATAATAGCACAAAGAGAACTGCACAGGGAGTAATGGGACCTGAGATTTGCCACTAAACTCACTGTGTCACCTTGGACAAGTCACATCCCTTCTTAGTTTCCTCATCAACAAATGAAGTGGTTAGACTAATCTCTAAGGTCCCCTTCAACTCTTACGTTCTGGGTTCTATCCTAAGGTCTCTTCCAGACCTAATACTTTATCTTCTACATTCCAAGATCCCTTCCAGTTTGAAGATTCCAAGACTCTCTATAAATGTTGTGGATTGGGGAGACTACCTACCTCACCCTGGATAAGTAGGAGATAACAGATCTGAAAGGAAAAGTCTCTGTGTCTCCCTGTCTTCTCCCTAAAAGGATCTACTAAGGTTGAATGTCTCTTACTTTATTATCCTTTAGATAAAGGACAGCAATAGAATTGCCTCCAGGAGAGTGAATGGAGGCAGAAGTTCTACACTGATGGAAAGGAAGTGACCAGAAGGAGAATTCAAAAGAACATTTCTGATAATAGCTCACTTATTGTTTTTAGCACTTTCAGGTTTATAAAGTGCTTTCCTCACAACCAAGCTCCTTGGGGGCAGGGATTTTTGAGTTGGATGGTAGATGGATTATTATCCTCATTTTACTGCAGAGAAACTGAGGCACAAACAAGTTAAGTGATTCATCTGTGGTCACACAGAGAATATTTGCCAGAACCAGGTCTCAAACTTAAGCCTTGTACCCTCAAACCCAGTGCTATTTCTGTGGCTATTCTCTGCCTTCTAAAAGAGACAAAGTTTTGTGGAGTTTGTTCACTAAGAAAAAAAAATAGGTTTTACAAAGAGAAATGTATCATGGTATGCTGGAAGAGGCTGAAACTGAGAGAAGGATTAGCCAGGACTTAGTGAAAGCTGTAAAAAACCATCCCAGTCACTGGATTCTGAATCTATTCTGTGTCTATGGATGGATGGATTACCTAACTATAGGTAGTCTGTCCCTACATAGTCAGTGTCTGAAGTACAATAGTCACTGATTCCTCCAAAAGATTGGCTGGGGCAACGGTTCCTGTACCCCTTGGCAGTATGGAGAAGCACATGGAGCCCTTCTCAGAGGAGTGTTTTCAAATGCATAAAATAAAATAGGATTACAAAGGAAACTAATCATATGGAAATTAAAATGTAATTTTTTCCCCATCCAAGTTCATAGACCCCCCTAGAATCTGTCCATTAATCAGATTAGGAATCCATGGGCTAGAGGGATGAGCTGGCTGGATGGCTCACTACTAAGGAGAGAACCAGGTTAAGAGGGTTTTTTTTTCAGGCAATTGGGGTTAAGTGACTTGCCCAGGGTCACACAGCTAGTAAGTGTCAAGTGTTTGGTCTCAGGCCAGACTTGAACTCAGGTACTCCTGACTTCAGGGCCGGTGCTCTATCCACTGTGCCACCTAGCTGTCCTGAGAGGGGTTCTTAGAAAGCTCCCTAGTACAGCCCTAGGGAATGACAGTGAAGGCAGCATAAGCAGGAGAGAGAGAACTGGCCCAGGAAAAAAAGACCAAAGTTTTAAGTCTGGCTTGTGTCACTCACTAGTTATATGACCTCAGGCAAATCTTTGAACTTCCTTCATCTTCAGTTTCCTCATCTGTAAAATGGAACCAATAACACTTGCTGGATCTCCCTCACAGGATTGCCATAAGGACCAATTCAATTCAATGAATATCTATAAAGCATCTATTAAGTGAAAAATGCTATGTTAGGCTCTGGGTCTGCAAAGACAAAAACAAAATGATCCCTGCTCTCAAGGAGCTTACTTACACTCTACTGGTAGGATGTAGTATGTAAACCAATAAATCATTATAGAGGACATAAAAAGTTTAAGTATTCTCAATTTTTTCAATTAAATTCAAAAAAATTAAAATGCAATTGATTTTTTTCAATAAAAAAACTTTCAATTTAAGTATTTTCAAGAGAGAACAATGGGTTGGAATCAGGAATGGCCTAGTGTCAGAGGTAGCATCTGAGCCACACTTCAAAGGTAGCTAAGGATTTGAATAAGTAAAGTGAGAAAAGAGAGCATTCCAGATGTGGGAGAACACCTGTGCAAAGAGATGGATCCTCATAGGTAAGAGAAACAGGAGACAGTGTGCAAGAAGAGTGACAGTGCATTAAAGTACTAGGCATGAGGGAGGGATGATTGTTAGATCCTCCCCAATTCAACAAGTATTTATTAAATGCCTTCTGTGAGAAAAGGTACCAAGCTAGAGATACAAACACACAAGTGTGTGTGTGTGTGTGTGTGTGTGTGTGTGTGACAATTGGAGGAGGAGGAAGAGGCAGAGGAAAGAGGGAGACAGAGAAAAGGAGAGGACAATGGGAGGGAGGGGAGGAGAGAAGAGAGGAGATAAGACAAGAGGGGGGAGACAAGAGAAAAGAGAGGAGACAAGGGAGAAGAGAAGGAGAATAGAGAGAGACAGAAGACAGAGAAGAGAGAGAGAAAGGAGAGAATGAGAAAAGAGAGAGGAGAGAAAGAGAAGAGAGAAAAAGAGGAGACAAGAGAGACAAAAGAGAAGAGAGAGGGAGAGGAAGAGAGAGAGAAAGAGAGACAGAGAGACAGAGAGAGAGAGATGGGGAGAGAATGAACCCTAATGAAGATAGGAACCTGGAAGGGCTTCCTAAAAAGAGATGGCACATGGTCTGAACCTTGAAAGAAGTTAGGGGATTCCAAGAGACAAAAGTGGGAAGGGAAGGCAGCCCAGGCATGAAAGATGGTCTGTGTGGAGATAAAGAAGCAGTAGCCAGAATAAACACACATGGCAAGAACATAAAGGTCAAGAGTTTATGTTTTGCCGAAAAGGCACTGCAGTTTCTTGAACAGGGCAAGGACATGGTCAGACTTCTGCTTTAGTAAGATTATTCTGGCAACTGAGTGAAGGATAGATTAAAGAGGGCAGATCCTTGAAGCTGGGAGTCCAGGCAAGAGGTGTTGAGGTTCTGAACTAAGGTGGTTCTGGTGGGGTGAGGAGAGGAGAGCCAAAATGGGAGATTTGTTATAGAAATATAATTGACAAGACTTGGCAAGTAATTGGGTATAGGATGTGAGAAGAAAGAGTTGTTTCAAAAAGTCTGGAAGCGTTTCGAATCAGCATGACTAGAAGGATTAAGTTATACCTCTTTCATACATATAAATATATATCTATGTATATATGTGTGTGTGTGTGTGTGTATGTGTGTGTGTATGCACACACATACAAGTATGCATGTTCTTCTTGTTTGGCCACTTCCATTTGTCCAATTCTTCATGACCCCATTGGGATTTTCTTGGCAAAAAAGCTGAAGTGGTTTGCCATTTCCTTCTCCAACTCATTTTACACATGAGGAAACTGAGGCAAACAGCATTAAGTGACTTGCCCAGAGTCACATAGCTAATAAGTGTCTGAGGAAAGATTTGAACTCAAGGGAGATGAATCTTCAGACCCAGCACTCTATACACTGTGTCACCTACCTACCTAGAGAGGTATATGTATGTATGTGTGTATATATATATACATATGTATGTGTGTGAATATATATATATAATATATGTATGTGTGTGTGTATATATATATATAATTTAGAAACTTTCTTCTGATCTACTTGTCCACATTTCATAATTGGATAGGATCTTAGGACATAGAATGTTAAAACTGAAAATAATCTTATCATATAGAATGTCAGAACTGCAAAGGACCTTTAGAACATGGAATGGGAGAGTTGGAAGGAACTTTAGAACACAGGGAGTCAGACCTGGAAGGGATCTGATTACATGAAGTAGCAGAGATAAAAGGATCATCAGAGATGATCCAGTCCAACCCCATCATTTTTACAGAATGTATCAGCGGTAGAACTCAGGTCCCTGACTTCCAGGCCAGAGCCCTTCCCCCTACACTTAATTGTCTACCATGACAAGCAAGTATTGACTTTAGGCTGCCTGGGCTTTGAAAATGCAAGAAACACACACATATATGCAGAGGTTCCTCATCTATGTGCCTTTTTCAAGGACAAGCCTGTCCTTTTCCTCTGAGAGATGGACCTGAGATGGTGAGACTGAGAAGGTGGAGCAGCAAAAGTCTCAGAAGGACCCTGCCCAGTTGAAGGCAGGCTCATAACTCTGAGACTCAACCTTCTCCAGTCCAACCCCAGTTTGTCTAGCCCTAGCCCTGAATCCCTGATGCCAGCCAGCAAGATAGAATCATTGGCTTATCCACTTGGCTTCTCTGCCCTGCCATACCACTAAACCTCAAAAGCCTTAGCAGTCCTCAAAACCACAACCTGCCAGGAGGCTGCTTCCTAAGTCCCAAACACACTGAGCCAGCTGAACACAGGCAACCCTATACCTTTCCTTTTAGCATAAGCTATGGGAGAGGAACAATGGAGAGGGATCTATGGAACCTGGAGACTTAAATTCCAGTCTGGACTTTGACACTCGTGACCTCAAGCAACTTACTTCCCCCACTCAGTTACAGTTTTCTCATCTATAAAATAAAGGGTATTGCACTGCCATCTCTAAAAGGCCCTTCCAGACTTGAAGCTATTTTCCATCTACAGCACTGATGTTTGATGCTCTGTATGTACAGACTGCTTTCCCCTATTGGAATGTAAGGGCAGGAAATGTTTTGCTTTTGTCTTTTAATCTCTACACCTAAAACACTACCAGGCACATGATTGACTTTTAATAAGAGCTTGATGGATTGATTGAAAATCCTTCCATGCTCTGCTATTCAATGAGTCTTTCCTCATAATAAAAAATAGTCAAGCATTTATTCAGTGCTTGCTATGTTCCAGGCACTGTGCTAAGTGCTGGGGATACAAAGAGAGGCCAAAAAAGGATCCTTATCTCAAGGAACTCACATCTTAATGGGGGAAATGCAAAGTGTTGTAGATATAAGATGTATGCAGTGTATATGGAAGGTAATCTCAGAGGGAAGTGACTAGCAAAGGAAGGGAGGAGAGTTAAGGAAGAGAAATAGGAAAGGTCTCTGCAGAAAGTGAGATTTGAGCCAAGTTTTGAAAGAAGTCAGGAGTAAGAAATGAGGAGGAAAAGCATTCCAGACAAGGAGGACAGCTAGAAAAAAAAAAAAAAAAAGATGGAGTTAGGAAAAGCGTCATGAAGCATCACACTCAAAGAACAGCAAGGAGGCCTCTGTCGCTTCATTGTAGAGAATGCAGAGGAGAGTAAAGCATAGTAAGATTGGAAAGGTAGAAAGGGGTGAAATTGTAAAGGGCTTTAAAAGCCAAACAAAGGATTTTATATTTGATCCTGGGGTAAATAGGGAGCCACTGGGGCTTATTGAGTAGGAGAGTAACATGATCACTTTAGGAAAAATCACTCTGGCAGCTGGAGGGAAGATGCATTAGAGTGGGGAGAAACTCAAGGCAGGGAGACTACCCAAAAGGCTACTACAATAATCCAGACGAGAGATGATAAGGGCCTATACCATGGTGATGGCTGTGTGAATGGAGAGAAGGGCATGTATGTGAAAGATGGCGTCAAGGTAGAAACAAGACTTGGCTACAGACTGGACACATAGCGTGAGTGTGAGAGAATAGTAGAGGGTAACAATGATGTTATGAGCCTTAGAATAGTAATGCCCTCAACAGAATTGGGGCTAGGGAGTTTGGGTTGGGGGGGGGATGATAATGAATGACGTTTTAGATATGTTGAGTTTGAGGTGTCAAACAAAAGGCAGTTGGTGATGCAAGATGGGTAGCTTGGGAAAGAGACTACGGCTATATAGATCTGGCAATTATCCATATAGAGATAATTGGACCCAAGGGAGCCGGTGAAGTTGTAACCACAGCTCCCATTTGTTGTTCACGAATGTAAGAGGAAACACCTCCCAGCAGTGAGGTGTACACTAAAGAAAAAGGTTCTGACTTTATAAGAATGTGCCCAAAAAGCATTTCATATGGGGATATATAACATACACCTGCCCCTTGGTCTACTTCTAAAATAGAAGAGAGTCAAAGGGAGGACACCAGGTCATTTCAAATGGGTTTCAAACACAGCTTATCAATGAGGAACTTTAACTCCTTATTCATGCACTCAACCTGACCAGAATTCTGGGGATGATACAGAGCATGGAATTTGGGGAGACTCCAAGGTTAGAATACACTTGGGAGAAGACAGAGTCAATAAAGTGTGATACTCTGTCAGAGTTGATGAGGAAGGGGGACCACATCTGGGCACAATTTCTCTAATCAGCATCTCAGCTACAAAGGCAGCAGTGGCTTTTGAAGTAGGGAAGGCTTCAATCCAGCAAGTCAATTGATCAACTATGTCCAGACAATGATTAAGAGGTCCTGCCTTGCGCATATTTATAAAGTCTGTCTGCAAGTGTTCAGAAGGAGTGTAAGGAAGGAGGCAGCCACCAAGGCATGTTGACCAAAGGCTAAACGGTGACAATTTGAAGTTATACAAGCAGCAACCAGAGTGATACCAGGAGCAACCCATCCATGTCTAATTGAATTATTCCCCGTGTTCCATAATGACTACCAAAATGAATTGAAAGACATGCCTGATAATAAAAAAAAAAACCTCTGGGGAGGAGCAGTTTACCTTCAGGAGTGACCCAGACCCCAGAGACCTGCTTTGCATTTCCATCTTTTGACCTCAACAACATTGTGGGGAAGAGGATGCCAGTGAGAATAAGAAGGGTTGTCATAAGGCTTGTGACAAAGAATCACAAAGGTGGAGAACAAGAGTAGGTCCTTCCAAAGCTACAGATTTGGCAGCTGCATCTGCATGGGCATTTCCAAGGGAAACAGGATCAGTTCCATTAGTATGAGCAGAGCGGTGCACAACAGCCAATGCTCTGGGCAATTTTATGGCAGAAAGAAGATCTTTAATTAAGTCAGAATTAGCAATAACTTTACCAGCAGAGGTCAAGGATCCTTGCTGTAATCGCAATAACCCAATTGTGTGGCATACTCCAAAAACATAACAAGAATCAGTGTATGTGGTGACATCTTTACCAGTGACAAGGTAGCAGACCTGAGCAAGAGCAATCAGTTCAGCCTCATGGGCACTGAGGTAAGGAGGGGCTAAGGCTGCCCAAACTACACTGTAATCAGAGACTTCAGAGGCTCCTGTAAAACACCCTCCATCCCTCAAAAACAGGAGCCATCAGTATAGAAGATCAAGTCTGGATTGTCTAGAGGGACATCAATAAGGTTACTATGAGGATTCTCATCTAAGTCAACAACAGAGGCACAGTCATGCAAAGGCTCAGCTGAGATGGGAGATCATGGAGCAATGTTGCATGATTAAGGACAGAGCACCTCCTGATGGTGACATTTTCCCTTCTAAGTAGGGTCACTTCATATCTAGCACATCTGTGACCAGAAAAGGCTTGAGAGCAGTGACGTAACAGTAAAGCCTCAATTTCATGAGGGCATTGAATGATTAATGGATTCCTATTAAACATATTTTCACATTAGTGATGTTGTAAGGAAGAATTAGAACCAATAAGAGGAACCACCAGAAAGAGGAAACAAAACACAACAGAAGAAAAAAATAGCAAATAATATGCTTCAATCTGCATTCAAACTCCATAATTCTTTCTTCATATGTGAATAGCATTTTCCATCATGGGGCCTTTGGAGATGTCTTAGATCCCTATATTGCTGAGAAGGGTTAAATCTATCAATATTAGTCATCGTGCAATGTGGCTGTTACTGTGTACAACCTTCTTCTGGTTCTGCTCACTTTACTCAGCATCAGATCATACAAGTCTTTCCAGGTTTTTCTGAAGTCTGCCTATTCATCATTTCTTATAGTACAATAGTATTCCATTACATGCATGTACCACACCTTGTTCCACCATTCCCCAGTTGATGGGCATCCTCTCAATTTCCAGTTCTTTGTCACCACAAAAATAACTGCTATAAATATTTTTATACATGTGGGTCCTTTTCCCATTTGTATGATCTCTCTGAGATATAGCCCTAGAAGTGCTATTTACTGGGTCAAAGGGTATGCACATTTTATAGCTCTTTGGGCATAGTTCCAAATTGCTCTCCAAAATTGTTGGATCATTTCACAACTCCACCAACAATGCATTAGTGTTTCAATTTTCCCACATCTTCTCCAACATTTATTATTTTCCTGTTTTGTCATGTTGGCCAATCTGATAGGTGTGATGTGGTACCTCAGAGTTGTTTTGATTTGCATTTCTCTAATTAATAGTGATTTAGAGCATTTTTTCATATGACTAGATGGCTTTAATTTCTTCATCTAAGAACTGCTTGTTCATATCTTTTGACCATTTATCAATTGGGGAATGACTTGTATTCTTATAAATTTGACTCAATTCCCTATGTATTTTAGAAATGAGGCCCTTATCGGAGAGACTGGTTGTAAAAATTCTTTCCTAATTTTCTACTTTCCTTCTAATCTTGGTTGCATTGTCTTTGTTTGTACAAAAAGTTTTCAATTTAATGTAATCAAAGTTATCTGTTTTGCTTTTTGTAATGTTCTCTATCTCCTGTTTGGTCATGAATTCTTCCATTCTCCATAAATCTGATAGGTAAACTATTCTTTGCTCTCCTAGTTTGCTTACAGTATCAGCCTTTATATCTAAATCATGAGCCCATTTTGACTTTATTTTGTTATATGGTGTGAGATTTTAGTCTATGCCTAGTTTCTGCCATATGCTTTTCCAGTTTTCACAGCAGTTTTTGTCAAAGAGTGAGTTCTTATCCCAGAAGCTGGGGTCTTTAGGTTTATCAAATAATAGATTACTATAGTCATTGACTACTGTGTCTTGCATACTTAACTTATTCCACTGATCCACCACTCTATTTGTTAGCCAGTACCAAGCAGTTTTGATGATTGCTGCTTTATAATACAATTTAAGATCTGGAATGGCTAGGCCACCTTCCCCTGCAATTCTTTTCATTAGTTCCCTTCATATTCTGGACTTTTTGTTATTCCAAATGAATCTTGTTACTGTTTTTTCTAACTCCATAAAACAATTTTTGGTAGTTTGATTGGCATGGCACTGAATAAGTAAATTAGCTTAGGTAGAATTGTCATTTTTATTATATTAGCTTGGCCTACCCATGAGCAACTGATGTTTTTCCAATTATTTAGATCTAACTTTATTTGTGTGAAAAGTGTTTTGTAATTGTGTTCATATAATTCCTGGGTTTGTTTTGGTAGGTAGACTCCTAAATATTTTATGATGTCTACAGTAACTTTAAATGGAATTTCTCTTTCTATCTCTTGCTGTTTGGCTTTGTTGGTAATATATAAAAATGCCGATGATTTATATGGGTTTATTTTATCACCTGCAACTTTGCTAAAGTTGTTTATTATTTCAAGTAGTTTTTAACTTGATTCTCTAGGTGCATCATCATATCATCTGCAAAGTGATAGCTTTGTTTCTTCTTTGCCTATTCTAATACCTTCAATTTCTTTTTCTTCTCTTATTGCTGAAGCTAACATTTCCAGTACTATATTGAACAACAGTGGTGATAATGGACAGCCTTGTTTCACCCCCGATATTATTGGAAATGTTTCTAACTTTAGACAGGTTTATTATCAGGGCCTGTTAAGAGGTTTCTTAACAGGTAGTATAGGAGTATTGCAGGGACACCTGCATGGAACCATAATCCCTTGCTTTATTAAAGAATCAATGTTGGGTGCAATTCCTTCAATAGCTTCCCTAGTCAGGGATTACTGAGGCACCAATGGTAGTGGCCCCCCTTTCATAGCAATGGTGACTGGGACTGCTGACTTTAGAAGTCCCACATCACTCCTTTCCTTCTTTCAAGATGGCAGACAAAAACCCCCAAAGGAACCAAAGACAAAGAAGGTCAGAAAGGAAAAAAGGAGAAGAACAAAAAGGAAAATGTGGCTGAAAAGGTAGTGAAAAAGCTTCAAAAGCATTGCTGTTGGGACCCAGTCCTGGCCTGAGGGATCGGTAGATACTTGAGGTCTGCAACGTATTCCCAGCAAGCCATGTACAAGCAGAAATAAAACCCAGATTGAAAGGAAAAAGAAAGTGGTGCCTGCTACTATCTCAAAGCAAGTTGGTGGTGATAAGAATGGAAGAACCTGTGTAGTAAAGACTTGCAAAATACCTAGGTATTACCCTACTGAGGATGTGCCCAGGAAGCTGCTAAGTTATGGCAAAAAGTCCTTCAGCCAGCATGGGAGGAGACTTAAAGTGAGCATCACCCTGGGGAACAGTTCTGATCATGCTCACTGGCCATTACAGGGCAAGCAAGTGGTTTTCCTGAAGGAGCTGGCTAGTGACTTGCTACTGGTAACTGGACCTCTGACCATCAACCATGGTCCTCTAAGAAGGACCCATCAGAAATTTGTCTTTGCCACCTCCACCAGGGTTAATGTTATCCCAGGTAAAAATTCAGATGTAAAAATTCCAATCATCTTACTGATGCTTACTTCAAGAAGAAGAGGCTCCATAAACCTAGACACCAAGAAGGAGAGATTGTTGACACAGAAAAACAAAAACATGAGATTATGGAGCAGCACAAGGCTGATCAGAAAACAGTGAACTCTCAGATCCTGCCCCAAATCAAGAAAATTCCTCAGCTCCGTGGCTACCTGCATTCTGGATTCTCTCTCTCCAATGGAGTTTATCCTCACAAACTGGTATTCTAAATGCTTTGCAAAGAGCTCTTATTAAAATATATGGAATAACAAAAAAAAGGCCCACATCAGTGAAAGAAATGGCCCACGAAGAACTCAGGATATCATGGGGAATACTAGGGCCACTGTTAAAACTATCTTGAGTTGGTGCCACAGGAAAAAGTGAAAGAAGCTCATCATTAGAAATATCGTTGGAAAAAAATCAGTCAATAATGGAAATAAGGAGGTCAGATTGTCTGGCAGTTGGAGAGTTAAAGTATTATCTGGAAGGCATAAAATAGTGGTATCGAATTTACACAGGAGATCTCTTCCCAACAAATTAGTAGGTACATTAGATACCCATAAGAAGGAATGCAAAATAGACAGGGAGCCCACCACCACCTTTTGGGGTGTTACCTCCCATGGGGTTCCCTTTATTCCCACTATTTTTATAGATTGAATAATGGTAAAAATCAGAGGTTGGCTTTTTAATTAGAACTGAATGAGAAGCTCCAGTATCAATAAGGCAAACATATGAGACACCCACAATTTTTTTAGACAATTCTCTGTTCTCCAGTTAGAGGAGAGGCAGAGGCAGGGCTAACAGGGGCAAGGATATTGGAAATAACACTGTTCCTTACCTCTCCCCTGCACCTTCACCCACAGCGGTTTTCCTGTTGTTCAAACTCTTTGTCATTTTGTTCCTGAACCTTCCATGCCCACTGTTCCCTTCTATTTGATTCAAGGGCTGCCCAAATCAATGTTCCTTTTGTGGGGCATAACTTTGCCTCTGAAGCATAGATCTCATCTTTGGGTTTTAGTAAACTGAGGGTTCCTTTGGTGTCACCTTTTCATCATGCAGTCTCTAGCAAAGTGCCTTCTTTTTCCACAATAAAAACAATCCTTATGACCTTTATTGGGATGCTGAATTAATCAAGGCTGAAAAAATGGGGTGTTGGATGGCTAGAAGTATGGACAGCTGCAAGGAGAGACTTAGGTTGAGCCTTTTTTTTGGACTTCTCGCCTGTGTCAGTACTAGCCTTAACAGGCTCTTTTCCCTCACAAACATATTGGGCAATCTCCTTGAGCTCCCCTATGGCTTTTTCATGCCATCCTGGAGAGTACTTGAGAAAGTAGTCTTTGATCTTAGGCAACAATTGATTGACAAAAGCTGCATTAATAATCCTTGCAACCCATTGGATTAGGGGATCTAATCTAGCATGACGCTTTCCACTCTTACATAATTTATCATAAATTTTCATGGGGTTTTCACCCATTTCCTGAATGATCTCCTGAAATTCACTAAAATTATCTGGTCTCTCTGCAAAAAGTTCCATACCCCTAAGTAAGGCATCCCTAACCTGTTGCAACTGGACAAACTCTGCAGGTTGGTTAGGATCTTGTACCGGCCAGGTTCCCTGATCTCCTGGACCCGAAATCAGTCTATTTATAATTTCAATAACACCTGCTCTTTCTCCTGGAGATAATAAGGTCTCCATGAGATCAGTAACATCATGCCATGTTGGGTTATAGCAATGAAAAATAGCTTTAATTTGATCAGTAACTACAACAGGATCTTTATCAAATCTAGATGTATCTTTCCTCCAATTAAAGAGGTCAGATGGCCTAAAAGGATGATATTCTTCAATATATAGAAGACGTCCTCTTGCTGCTTGGTGCATTTTATCTACAAGAGGAAAAAAAGCCACAGACTGCTCTGTTCCTTGAATTTTTTTATTAAGGAAGGGAGCATTTCAGAAGAAGAAGCATAAACAGAAAGGGCAGAGGAAGGAGGAATGCAAAAGTCTGGCAAAGCTTGATAAAGAGATGAGGGCTGACTGCCTTTCGACAGCAACTCCCAGCAATATGAAAAATTCATCTATTCTAAAACTAACTTTGGGAGATTGTTTAATAAAAATCTGTAAATATTTACAAGTAGAGTAGTCAGAAGTTCCGTACTTTGGCCAGAACCATTCCCTTAAGTCCTTTGTAGTCTCATACCAGATCTTACAGCTTAATAGCGCTTTCTCTGGTCTTCCCCTGATGGAGAGGGAGTCCACCCTTATCCCAGGCTGTTAAAAACTTGCTTAATGGAGATCCTTGTCTTATGCTTAACCCCATCTCTCCCGTGGGCATCACCCAACAGGAGTGGCACTCCTCATTGGAACTTCTCCTGAGAGAATCAGACTAAATTCCTGAGGTACCAGCCTTTGAGCTATTCTTCCTGAGAACTCCCCCACTAAAGATGCTGGAGAAAGCCCCTCTGATTATTTATGGGTTGTAGGGGGCAGTCCTCTAACCATGTAAGTTCTGCCTTTATGGGAGTTTTTTCCTACAGCTAACACTCAAAATATTTTAGGGATTTGTTCTGGCAAATTTCTTGAATGCTCCCATTTCTTAATTTCAGGGCTCAATTTCTAACATTTTTAAGAGCTGTCAACTAGAATATATTAAAGATCAGGTGGTTGACCTCTGGAAACTCTTGTGTGTAGCTAAACTGGGCAAACAGGGTTAAATGACTTGCCCAGGATCACACATCTAGCAAGTATCTGAGGCCAGATTTGAACTCAGGAAGATGAGTCTTCCTGATTCCAGGCCCTGCATTCTATCCACTGCACCACTTAGCTGCTTACAGTAATGAGTTGCACAGTTTCTACAATTTCCTTGAATCATCTACATTGATCACTAAACTCAGACTTCCTAAATATAGCCCTTTTTTAATTTCTGATGGTAATGATCTGGTCCTGAATTGCCTCCACATAAAGCCCTCTGTTTCCACAAATATATCCACATCCTTTTGTTTGACATTTCCTTGATGAGTTTATGTAGCTATCACCCATGAAAAGCTTTTGGATTCCATTTTTAGATCATAACTATTTCATAGCTTCCATCCAATAAGCAACTTTTAGTTACATTTGGCAAATCTAGTCATATATATTTATCATCCTTTACTATTTCTCAGTGAAACAGTATCTGTTTGTTCCAAAAGGAATTCTGCAAATATTTTTACTTTTCATATTCTCTAAGACTGTTTATCAATGCTCTTTCTAAATTTTCACAAGGAAGCATTGGTCTTCCTATGACGATCACCTCAAGAGAGTGAAGAGCTCTCTCCATTAATTTTGTAGGAATTTTTGTTAAAATACTTTCCAAACATGTTAGGGTTTATTGTACACTTTCAAACGTATATACTGAGGATGACATTGCATAGATATTAATTGCTTTTAACATGTACTTCCCACTCAGCTTTGATTTCAGGATGCCAATAAGTCGCTTAACATATTCAGCCACAGATTTCTTCTTGGTAGTTTTTTGCTCGATGAATCTTTTCAGAAAGAGATCAAGGTATTTGCAAGTATTGCCTTCATCCATGTATTCAATGTGTCCTCCAGATTTAAAGTCAAAACCTTCAGTCTCTTTCTTGCCTTTGTGTATATTAAGAATTTTTCATGTATTGAGTCCAAACACTTTATTACTGTTACTACAATAATTTTATTATTAATGAATAGATTAATGAGTTGTTTAATGCATGAATGAGTAATATCATATGAAATAAATTCAACAGCCCATACCCTGGTATCCAGAGAACTTCCCTTGCTTACTGCTACCTCTCTCTCTCTCAGTCTTCACCCTTAATATCACAGAATCTTAGAGATGGAAAGAATCCCATAGATTAACCTATACTTGAGCAGAAATCTCCTCTGCAACTCCCCTGGTAAGCAGTCATCCTACCTCTACATGAAGACTTCCCAAGACTACCCATCCACTTTTTGGTTTTGGTTTTGGGTTTTTTTGCTTTTTTTTTGGTGAGGTAATTGGGGTTAAGTGACTTGCCCTGGGTCACACAGCTAGTAAGTGTCAAGTGTCTGAGGTCAGATTTGAACTCAGGTCCTCCTGACTCCAAGGCCAGAGCTCTATCCATTGCCACCTTTTGGATAGACCTAATCATGAAAAAGTTTCTCTTTACATTGAGTCAAAAATTTCCCTTTCTGCCAGTTCTATCCATTGCTCCTAGATCTGCCTCCTGGGGACAAGCAGAACAAGACTTTTATATGACAGCTCTTCAAATCCTTGACAGATCTTATAAACCCCCTGAAACTTCCTTTTTACAGGCTAAATGATCCCAGTTCCTTCAACTTGACATTCAAGGTCATCTCTCACCCTGGTTGCCCTCCTCTGGAAGCTCTCTAGTTTATCAATGTCCTTCCTAAAATGTGTCATCCAGAATGGATCATAAGACTTGAGGTCAGACCTTGTCTGACCAGTACAGAGAGCAGCCAAATATACTTCTAGCATTGTAGACACTCTCAATGCTAGAGAACATTAGTATTTTTGACTTCTGTTTCTCCCTGTTGACAATCCTTCTAACACTTGAAGACATGAATCATGCCACTCACTTTTCCCCTAGATTCCCCCTTCTCCAGATTAAGTTCTTTCTTTAAGCCCCTGACACAATTTCCTCCCAGACAGAAGAATCTTGACAATCATCACCTATTTCCCCATTTTTGCCAAAGGGCTAGCCCTGCTGGACAGCTCTTAAGGAATGGGTCTTTGGTTTTCTGTTTCTTTCATATTATCATTGTGTCTAGGATGGTTCTACATATACCAAGATTGCTTAAAAGACATTGCTGCTACTTTATGGTTCAACCAAAGAATCAAAGATGCATTGGGCAATGTGATCCCAGAAAGAGAAATGTCCACAGCAATTGATCCCAAAATATAAAGACCTCAACAGATAGGGAAGAAGTAGGAGTATCCTCAAAGTCCATCTAGCTGTATGTTCCTCCTCCAGAGGAGATCAGAAAAAAAGAGGAAAGGAAGGAAAAATTCCAGGCAGGTACAGCAGTATTAACCTTATAATCACATAGCTAACAAAAATAGGATTCAGAGCATTAAAGAAATTTTGGATTTGATATTCAAATTTGATATTCAAATTGATATCCAAAGTTTAAAATGGCCAACAAGAGAGGTCCAGTTAAGCACAGCTTGCCCTGACCAGCAGCCTCTCATAGCTCCATATTCTTCTCCTTGCTCAATTCTGGATATGAAGTCCACAGGACACCACAATAGAACCCTGGCAGGCAGAGAAAACAAGTTTACATTATGGGAAACTAGAAGAAAGTTTGGAGTTACCCTAATAGTGTGCTCCAAAGGCTCACAGAAATAAAGAAATTCAACATCTAGTCCTAGACCCCCCACTAACTTGATATATGAAGTTAGACAAATCTCATAACTTCTCTTGGCCTAAAACCATTGAACCACAGATTAGAGACTGAATATGGCTTTAAGAGTTCATCTCATGCAACTGTATCACTTTTCAGAGAAGAAGACTGAAGCCCAGAGAGTGAAGGTTTTGGTTTGGTTTTGAGACTGCATTTCCCTGTTTCAACCAGTGGTCACTAATGATGAGTCCATCCTTCTACTAATCAACACATAAGCTTTGACCTGCTCCATTTCCAATATGGGCTTGATTCCCCCTCATTAGGCAGCCTAGTGGCCCTCCTACTCCCCAACCCTGAGGACTCGTCATATTGGTCCCATATATAGTGTGGATGCCTTTAGCCTGATTGTCTTTAGCCCTGCTGCAGCTCAGTACTCCCAAACTTAAGAGATCCACTAGCCTCAGTTTCCCTAACAGCAGAGACTACAGGTATGCACTGCCATGCCCCACCCAAAAGGGATTTTTTTTTACCCCAAAGCACTGAACTTAAAATGTGGGAAATAGTATTGGATTTGGCATCAGAAGACCTTGGTTGAAATCCCAGCTCTGTTATTTATTACCTGGCTGACCTAGGACAAGTCAGCTAACTCCTCCTGGCCTCTGTTGTCTCAACTGAAAAATGATGGGGGGAGAAGATTCTGGAAAGATGGCAGAGTAGGTCAGAAAAGTCCAACCTCTCAAGATTTTCCCCCACAAAAGAAATAAAATAGCACTTCATGGCGAACAAAGTGTGGGTAAAAATAAATAAGAATAGGGGCATAACAAGGGTCCGCTTGGACAATTCGAGAAGATCTGAAGAAAAATCCCAGGAGAGGTTTGGTAAGAGTAAACATCTCCAGGTAAGGGTCCACTTTAACAAGTGTGCTTAAACAACAAGCCGCAAACCCTGGGGTTAGCTGGGTTGGGAGGTTGCCTAGACCCCAGCCACAGGAACCTTTACCCAGGGAACTGTGAGCGGAGTTGGCTGTCTGAAGCTGGGGAGGGATCAAAGGAATAAGAAGGATGACAAGGAATGCCAGACCAGCTGTGCTTCGGAGAGCAGCCAGGGGAGAAGGAACCAGCACATGCCAGGTGAGTGCAGAAGCAGTGGGGCAAAATGTCCCTGGATGTGGGCACTTACAGGAGGCTGGAGGTTTGGTTTTGGTTCCAGGCTAGAAGGCAGAACTAAAGATCTGGGGCAAGAGGCACCATCCCCCATATCCAAGGGCTAGAGGTGATTACAAAAATTAAGCTATTACTACCAAAAAACAAAAGCACAGGCAAAGGAGAAAGAATCCAACCATAGAAAGTTATTATGGAAATAGAAAAGACCAGGGTTCATCTTCAGAGAAGGATATCAAAGCAAAGAAACCCTCTTCTACCCCAAAAAGTAACATCAAACAGTCATCTGCCCAAAAAGAATTCATTGAAGAACTTTAAAAAGACTTAAAAAATCAAATGAGAGAGATTGAGGAAAAACTAAAATACATAAATAAATAAGAAGAATAATCCAAGAAAAAAACAAGAAGATTATGAAAAGAAAGTCAACCAATTAGAAAAGGATATCCAGAATCTTAAGGAAGAAAATGACACTTTGAAAATTAGAATTGGGCAAGTTGAAGCCAGTGAAGTTATAAGAGATCAAGAAATAATTAAACAAAATATGAAGAATGAAAAAAGTAGAAGAGAAAATGAAACAATAGAAAAACAACTGATCTGTAGAGTAGATCAAGAAGAGAAAATGTAAGAATAATCAGGATACCTGAAAGCTGTGATAAAAAAAAAGAATTTTATACAATAATACAAGAAATAATTAAAGAAAATTGTCCTGAATCATTAGAACAAGGGAGAAAAGTAGAAATAGAAAAATCCACCTATCACCACTTGAAAGAGATCCTATGAGGAAAACTCATAGGAATATTATAGTCAAATTCCAAAACCCCAGCTCAAGAATAAAATACTAAGAGCAACAAGAAACAAAACAATTTAAATATGACAGTGTCACAATTAGAATCACCCATGACCTAGCAGTGGAAACACTAAAGGACAGCAGGTCTTGGAACACTATATATCAAAGAGCCAAAGAACTGGGGTTCTGGCCCAAAATATAATCATGAATGAAAAAAAATGGACATCTGATCAACTGTCAGACTTTCAGGATTTTGTTTAAAAAAAAAGCCTGACCTTAATAGAAGATTTGACATACAAGAGCCAAGAGAAACACAAGGTACACACCAAAAACTGATTCCAAGGGATTCAATATGGATAGACTATCTACCTTTTATGTATGTAAAATGTAAAACATATGTCTAAGATTGTCATTAGTAATCAGGTAGTTCATAAGAAAGACTGGGGTAGACCTGAGTATGATATAACATTAAAAAGTAAAACCACTTAGGAACAGCTAAAAAGAGTAATTATTTTATATAAATGAGGTGCAAGAGGAAGAATCAACGCAAAACAATTAGATGGGGGAGGAGGGTTGGTAGTTCTGGTAACCTACTTTCATCAGGAATGGGTTTAAGAGGGAATAATATATACATATATATATATATATATATATATCTAGAAGAGTATAAAAGTCTACATTCAAAGAAATAAAATGATAAGGGGATAGGGATGGGGGAGAGGATAAGAAAGGGATCTCTAGAGGGGAGGGTGAGGGAATAGGTTATGGGGGTTATAGAAGGGTGTTTAGATTTATGGGAATGGGAGGTTAGGGGAGGGATCCTGGGTGGGGGGTAGACTAAGTAATAGGAGGGCAAGGTAGCAGGTAGAAGTAAAGAAGAGGAGACAGGAGGGAGAGGGGATAAGAGATACACACAAACAAAATAAAAATCAGGAGTAGAATTTGTTAGGGAAGGTATATGTGTGTGTGTGTGTGTCTACATATGTATGTATATATGTGTGTATATCTATATGTGTGTATATATTTAAAAAGAAATGTATATGTACTTAATTGTAGGGGGGGAGAGTAAGGGGGAAAAAGAACAAAGTAAAAAGTGCACAGCAGAGAACAAAAGAAAACTTACAAGGAAGCAAAGAAAAGATAGACAACTCTCAACACAATATGTAGTATTTCTCATACAGGCTTTCTTGAAATGAAAATTTATTGCTATACATATATATACATATATATATTGAATCATCTCATGTTCTGCTGTGCACATCACATGCTTTTTCTTTTCTTGCTTTGTATTTAAGTTTCAATATTTAAGTTTGTGATATGTTTCTTTTTCTTTTCTCTATTCTGTATTTGAGTTCTGGTGTTTGAGTCTAAAACAAAAAAAATGAACGGATTGGACCAGAAAATCTCTAAGGCCCCACTCAGGATAAATTCTATGCTCCTAGTAAAAGGCAGGCGAAGGACTGTAACTCAGGTCTTCTGATTTCAAATCCAGTGCTTATTATACATCAACATGTGGCCTCAGTTTTTAAATCTGTCATGTGAACATAACTGTTTTTCCCGCCTCAAAGAAGTAATGGATACATGAAAGTCTTGAAAAGCTCTATATGTAACCTGGCATGAGGGGTATGTTATAAATAGAGCAAAAGGTCACATGATGTCATGGAAAGAGCACAGAACTGGGGTTCAAGAGATGAGTTTGAATTCAAGCTCTGACCTTTACAAGCGGTCACTTCCCCTCTATAAGATGAGGAGGTCGGACTAGGAGGGGCAGTTCTCAAGCTTTTGAGAACCCATTTACCCTCTTAAAAATTATTGGAGACCCTCTCAAATGTTTTTTTTTTGTTTTAGTTTACGTAGGTTTTAGCTATTGATATTTACCATATTAGAATTTAAATGTCATAGTATTATTATAAAAATAGTTTTGATCTTTCTGGCCCTCAAATAGGGTCTCAGGGACCCACCTATGGATCCCCACCTTACTTTGAAAACTGCTGCACTGGATAATCTCAGAGGTCCCTTCTAGATCTGAATCCTATGTTAAATCTTATGTTAAACATATGAAAACTTATAAACCATTATCTCCATTTTACTGGTGAGGAAACATAACTAATTAGTAGCATAGCAAAGACTAAATCTCAGACATCCTAACTTCAGTCCCAACTCTTCTTCTAGTAAGCCAGGTTAGAATTGTTTTTAATCTCAAGGGGGAAGATCATTGGCTATAGAGTTAGAGTGCTTTGACTTAAATCTTAGCTCAGTTCACTCATTACTCGGACAAGTTATTTAACCTCTATGAACCTCAGTTTCTTCATCTATAAAGTGTGGGAATAGGTCCAGATGACCCTCTTCTAAACTCTAAATCTATGATCCTATGAACCTCTGGACCTACCAATGGTCCCCTGGTCATTAATTTGTTACCTTCCTTCCCAGAACCTGAGTCTGTTTCTTATTAAACCTGGCTCCCCTAAGCCGGGACCACTCTTTCTAAGCTGTCTGCACATATAAGCAGCAGAGATTGGACTCTATAGGATCCAATGTGGTAAGACAGAAAGAGTACTAAATCTGAGGTTGACTCTAACACTCAGATGTGTAACCTCATCATTTTATCCAGGCTCTAGCTTCCTCAACTGCAAAATGAAAGGGCTAGATGAGCTCTAGTTCTTTCTAGTTCTAAAGCCTGTCATCCCATAATATTTCCTGTCTCTTTGTGTCTCTATCCTACCCATGCCACCCCCATACCCCAAACCCAACCAAGCGTCATGAGGACACAGGGCCAAGACTTGATAGACGATGCCAAAACCTAATTTAATCATTCTTACCTCATACATAAAGACCTCAGGGGTGATGTAGCTCACTTTAGTAATGGTGGGAAGAGCAACACCCAAGCCAAAGAGTGCTATGAAAGGGGAAAAAAAATCCGCAATCAGTTGTGTCCCTCCCCTGGCCACTCAAACAAAATGACCTCCTCCCACACCAAAAACAATCATTTGAATTTCCTAATGAAATGCATGGACCCCATATGCTGCTCCAGACATGGCCATTCCCTTCCTTCCCAAAATTGCAATTCAAATGTCACCAGATGAGGAGGTAAGATTCCAGGAGTCATCTTGTAATTTCCATTTTAACTCAGGGTCCAACATTGCCAACTCAGCCATGTTCCCAAGCAAGAGAGTTCAATGGAAAGAGGGTAAGGCCTGTTTCATATACTGGCCCTGACACTAGTTACCTGAGTGACCTTAGGCAAGTCACTTATTCTCTCTCTTAGTTTCATCATCTGCAAAATAAAGGGACTGAACCGGTTGGCTTCTAAGGTCCCTTTGTAGCTCTAAATCTACTATCCATGAATGTAGAAACTAGAACATGTCTAGAGGAGAGCAACCAGAAAGGAGACTTGAAATTATGCCACAAAATGATTAGTTGCATGAACTGGGGATATTTGCTCTGGAAGAAGAAAAGACTTCAACTAGGAATGTGATCTTCAAACACCTGAAAAGGTGTCACAGAGAAAAGGAAGCAGGCTTGTTTTGCTTTTCCCTGAAGAGGAAGACCTAGAACCAGTAGAGAAAGTTACATGGAGACAGAGTTTAGTCCCATATAAAGAAGAACTTAACCCATTAACTGTCCAGCTGGAAGACTCAGTGGATAGAGTACTCTTGAATCAGGAAGACCTGAGTTCAAATCCAGCCTCAGACATCTGTGACCTATGTGACTCTAGGCAACTCACAACCTCTGGACCACCTCAGTTTCTTCAACTGCAAATGGAGGTAACAATAGCACCTATTTCATAGGGTTGTTGTGAGGATCAAATGAGATATTTGTAAAGCACACAGCACAGTACCTAGCACATAGTAGGTACTTAATAAATGTTTGTTCCCTTCCCCTTTCTAGAACAGAATGAGCTACCTTCAGAGGTAGCACATAGTAGGTACTTAATAAATGTTTGTTCCCTTCCCCTTCCCAAAACAGAATGAGCTATCTTCAGAGGTAGTGAGTTCCCCATCACTGTAGACACATAAGCATGAACTTGGTAACTTTCAAAGAATCATAGATTTATCCCACCTCTAGTCAAAGAGACCATAAAGGGGACACCGAATAGACTTAGATAATCTCTAACACTGTCAGCTTTAAGATTCTGGAATTTAGGGGGAGAGAGGAGGAATAAACCCATGGTTACCCTAATCACCCCCCTTGGGATATTAAAGCAATCAATCACCTCCCCCTCAGTCTCCATATATTGAATAAATAAGTGAATCCTTTTATTCCACCCCCAGCCAAACCTGTATATAGCATCAGAAGGTGATAGACCTTACATCTAGAAGAACTCTTAGTTAGATAACTGGTCCAGCCCCCTCACTTTACAGATGAAGAAATTGAGGCCCAGAGGTTAAGTGGCAGAGCCCAGATTTTAACCCAGTTCCTCTGACCTCAGATTCAGCCTCTTTTCTCTAAACCACATTTATCTTAGGAAGGTCTCTACAGTATTGTACCAGCTTCTCCATTTTGCTTCCTAAACTAACAGATATTCTCTGAGATGCACCACCCAAAGGCACCTTATCTCCCAGAGCTACACATGCTTTTTTCCTTGGCTGAGGTTCTTACCATTCAGGTGATCACTCAGGGACTTCTTGACCATGGATATTATTAAAGCCTTCACCTTTGACAACTGGCACCAGATTCCAGAAATGTGTGTTCCCAATGTCAGACAAATCAGGGTGCCGTACACCAGTGAGATGTGGGTAGGCAAAGGAGAGAAACAAACAGACAGGCTGAGAAGACTCTGTTCCCAAAACAAAGCCAAGTATGTCTCTCCCTTCCTCACATACCTTCCATGGCTCTCCTTGACCTGTATGATGCAATCTAAACTCTCTCGCCTGACACCCAGGGTTCACATTTCTTTACTATCTGTGTGACCTTGTGTAAGTCCCTTCCCCCTTTCGGGGAGGTCAACTTCTTCATCTATACCGTCCTAGAATCATCAATTTGGAGCTGGGAGAGACCTCAGGGGTAGTCTAGTACAGCTTTCTCATTTTGCAGGTGGAGAAACTGAGGCTCAACAAGATTAAATGACTTGTCCAAGGTCACACAGGTCATAAATGTCAGAGCTAAGATCCCAGCCAAAGTTCTCTAACTGAAGAGCCCATGGGTTAAAGTGCATCATTTCTAAAGGCCTTTCCAGTTCTAAGTCCTATGAGTCTGGGATCCACATTCAAGCCCCAGGTGACCACTCCAACCGCATCTCCCTCTAATCCCAAATATGGCTAGGTGGTGCAGTGTTTAGAGTGCTGGACTTCAATTCAGGAAAACCTGAGTTCAAATTCAGCCTCAGACACATACTAGCTGTGTGACCTTAAGCAAGTCACTTAACCTCTGTCTACCTAAGTTTCCACAACTATAAAATGAGGATAATAGTTATGCCTACCTCCAAAGGTTATTGTGATGATAAAATGAAATGTTTGTAAAGAGCTTTGCAAACCTTAAAGTGCTATATATAATGCTATATACTATGTGTATTATTATACTCATAGTAACAACACTGGATAATGATAACTAGCATTTATATGGTGCTTTATAAAGCTGTTTACAAATATGATCTCATTTTATCCTCACAACTTGCCCAGGGTCCCAAAGCTAGTTAGTGTCTGAGGCTAAATTTGAGCTCAGGTCTTCCTGACTCCAGGCCTGATGCTCTACCATATCACCTAGTTACCATTCCTTGAGTTTGTCTTCTGTCTTTCCTTCATGCCTTTGCTTACTCTGTTTTTTATTTTCTGCATGAAATCAACATCTATTAAAATTCTGTCCTTCAGAGTTCAGCACATGTTTACTGCTATGCTGACTTTTTTTTAAATACTTACATCAAAAGTACCCACATTGGAGGAAGTCACTTTGAGCTCGATATCCCTAGAAAATAATCACACACACAAAAAAAGATGAGGCAGGTAGCCCTCTTTATTAAGTTAACATCAGTCAGTGAACCAACTTTTATTAAGTACCCACTGTGTACCAGACACTGTTCTAAACACTGGTCTTAGCATCAGTGCTTCATCTCTTTCTTCATACTCTTCCCCACCTAACTATCCACAGACACAACTCCTTCCAATCCACAGATGATCTGATTTGATGAATAAGCTTTAAAAAAAAAAGCAATCATGTTATGAGGGAAAATACTTCTGGTTCAGGAATCTGGAGACCTGGATTCTGGTCCTAACTTTGCCACTAAATCCCTATGTGATCTTTAGAAAGTCTTTTCTTGTAGCGCCTCAGTTTCTTCCTTTGAAAAATGAGGAGGTCAAACTAGATATCTAAGGTCCTAAGTTGAGAGATGCCTAAATATAAGCTAGAAAAGGGTTTGCCCTCCCTCTGAAGGCTCACTAAGAGCTGTCAAAGAAGTGTGGAATGTGTTCAAGCAGGGATTCTTGACTTGAGGTCCATGTACCTTTTTAAAAAAGAAAAATTGGATAATTGAATTTCAATATAATTGCTTTCCTTTGCAGTCCTATTATTTTAGGAATTTTAAAACATTGTTCTGATAATGTTCCATAGGCTTCACCAGGCTGCCAAAGGTGTCTATCACACACATGCACACACACACACACACACACACACACACACACACACACACACATAAGAACTTCTGACTTAATTAAATTAAAACAAATGAAAGACTCAGCCACTGTTTACCTGTTTGGCTCTTCCTAAGCCTTTAGAAGCTCTAGATTCCCGAATCTTCTGCTTTGGAGAAGGTGGGAGGAGCTAAAAGCATGGCTCACCTGGTAGTATCATCTGATTCCTTTTTACCCAGTGTTAGCAACAAAATCACTGAGGGAAAAGGAGGAGAGATATACAGATACTGATCTGATGACATTTGCACCAGAAATAAGCCAAGAAGATACTTCTACCTCTCTTTTAGGGCTACAAAAGCCTATGCATGATTTTTATTCAATTGTCTTCTCTGATAATGATAATGATTCTCCCTCACATTCCCTTTGGTACTTCACAGGTTGCAAAAGGCTTTCACTCTCAAGTGTTCATTCAGTTCTCACTATAGCCTTGGAGGGGGGCAGAGCAGAGATCATCAAGACCATTTTATAGATGGAGGGTGAAGTTCACAGGAGCATAACAAAACAGGGCTAAGAAGGCAGTCATTTAAGAAGGCTTGATATGAGCAGTCAAGGTGTGAATAGTACCTAACTCTTCTATTTGCTTTGAGCCAACACAATTTCATTAAATATGGACCACATCCTTTGACTCTTCACTATGCCATATTATATAATTTCAGAGCTGGGCGGAACCTTGAAGATGACCTAATGTAACTCTCTCATTTTGCAAACAAGGAAAATAAAACCCAAAATTTGACTTTCCCAAGAACACACAAGCCAACAATATGCTGAGATTTGAACCCAAGACTCTGGATTTTTAGTCTAGTGCCCCTTTCAATGATATGGATCATGAAATTTAGAAATGGAGGAGACTTTAGAGATTATAGAATCCAGTCCCCCTCTTTTTTACAAATGAGGAAACTGAGAGCCCAAGTGTTTAAATGATTTGACCAGAGTTACCCAGGTAGTGGGTAGAGGAGACAAGATTTGAAGACAGCTTCTTTTATTCCAAATCCTGTGTTCTTTCCAGGAGCTCATTAGGCTCTAGGCAATCCTGGCTACCTTTGCCTTACACCCATGAGGTTGCAGGAGCTGTTCCTTACTTCAGGAATGATACATTAGCCTGCAGCTTCTTTCCAGACATAATGATGTTGAGCTTCAGTTCCACAACCTTCAATGAAAAGGGAAAGGAGAGTCAAGGAAGGAGGACTTAACCACATAAGCATACCAGTCTTCAAAGACTTACTCAAGAGTATTGTGAGTGGCAGGATGAGGATGTGGGGAAAGTGATAGGAGAAAAGGGAAAAAACCATAACCAGCCATCATCTCTGTACCTATAGCTCTGGATTTACATGACTTTGTACCCTCATTTAACCAATCAACAAATATTTATTAAATGGTTACTATGTGCCAGGATCTCTGCTAGACACACAGAACAAAAAAAAAAAAGAAATAGTTCTTGCCCTCAAGAAGCTTGCATTCTATTAGGTGTGCAACATATATACATATAAGTATATTCAAAGCACTTGCCCTTTCTCTGACATGAGCCATTAGAGGAAAGCAATGAGTTTGGGGGATCACAAGCAATGCATTGGGGGAAAGGATTAATTATTGTAAGGAGAAAACAAAGATGAAAAAGGATAGGATGAGGAAGAGGGGAATCCTAACCATTGTTGGAAAGTTGGAGGGTAGAAGAATGTGATGTCAAAAAGGAAGAAAACAAAGACCACTGGACATTAAATATTAAGTATAATTTACCCATCTTTAAAATGAGGGAATTGGACTCACTGGTCTCTAAGGTCCTTTGGGGAGGCAGCATGGTACAGTGAAGATATAATTGGTCTTGGATTCAATCCTGCCTCTGCTACTTACTACCTGTATAACCTCAAGCAGGTCACTTCACCTTTCTGTGCCTCAGTTTCCTCATCTATACAATGGGGGGGTGTGGACTAGATGTCCTCCAAAGTTCCTTCCCAGCTTAGGTCTATGATCCTATAATTTTTCAAAGAACGATAAATTATCAGAGCTGGAGAGCACCTTAGACATCATCTAGTTCTATATGTGAGAGATCATCACGCTTTACCAAAGAGGAAACTGAGGTCTAGAGAGGATAATGATATTCCTGTGATCTGCAACTATGCCTTGACCCCAACATAGTAATGTCATTTTGGTCCTTTTCTAGCACAAATGACAACAACCAAACAAGAGAGTAGCAACCAAGGCATTGAAAATTTTCTTACAGAAGAAGAAAAATGCTTAAAAGGAAATTGAAATCTACAAACACTAACTGCTCTCAATGAGTTCCAGTCACTGTGTGGAAAACCTCTATCCCAATGTACTGAAGCAACTGAGGAGTATGATTGCTATGCCACCATGAGTGATTTCGGAAAGATAATGGAGAACTACTGAAGAATTGGAGATAAATAAATGTTGGACTCAGAGGAGAATTAGGAATAGAAGTTGCAAAGGGACAAATTTGGGTTTGGTGTTAGGGGAAAACTTCCTAACAATTAGAAGTATCCTCAAATGGAATGACTTGCCTTGGGAAGCAACAGTTTCCTCCTCATTTGGTGATCTATAAACAGGCTAGATGACTACTGTTCAGATGTTACAAAGGGAATTCTTTGCTACATGTGGATTCGGTTACATTAGATGGCCTCTGAGTTCCCTTCCAACTCCGAAACTCTAGGGCTGCACCAAAATCTGAAAGCGAGTCTGCAAACTAGAAACTAATGAGTTTAACTTAAATTCCTGGCAGAATTCTAGAACAGATTATTAAAGGAACAATTTGTAATGAAAATGATGATCAATAAGAGCCAGCATTATTTCATCATGAATAAGTCATTCACTGTCTGAATCAGTATAGAGAGAAATAAGTAGAACCAAAAGGAAATACATTCAATGATTACAAAGTAAGTTGTCTTTTTTTAATGACTAAACAACTAAAAGGGTACTGAGTAAATGAAAAATTAACAACAAACCAGAGAAACAGTAATGAAGCAAAGCTCTCTCCTTTTAGCAGAAGCAAGAGATCCAATACAAGAACAAGGGAAGAATTTAATTTTGAGAGTAGAATAAGGAAGAACTATTTCCAGAAGTGACTGTGATATAAGAAGAAAAGGCATCAATAAAACTTTTTTTTCCAAAACAGCATAACCATTATGGAAACTGGTCCTACCATTCTGGAAAAAAAATGAGAATAATGTGAGAAGAGTCATTCAACTATTCATACTCTTTGATCCAAAAATATCACTATTGGCAATTTAATGTTTTTTCTTTTTCTATATTTCACTACATTTATTTTTCTTCTAATGGGTATATTGAGGAGTGTGCTGATAAATGTTTAACAACCACCCTCTGGGGGGAAGGGAGGTGTACACACAACAAACTCTTAAGTTTAATATGCATTATTAATATTTCTCCATCTCTTTATTAAGTCTAGACAATAAACAAAACAATAAATCAAATCCTGATTTTTAGTATTTGCCTATTTCTGAGATGTGAATTCTCACCCTGGAAAATTTAACAATTGGCTCTCTTGAGCTCATTCAAGCTTACTCCAGCACATTCCTCTATGACCCAAGGATATCAAAGTCACAAAGGAAAGCCCCATATATACCAACATGTTTGCAGCAGCACTTTTTGTGGCAGCAAAGAACCAGAAAGAAAGTGGTTACTCAATGATTAGGAGCAGCTCAACAAATTGTAGTGTACAAAGGTGATGGAATATAATTGAGAAACAATCAGTATGAAGAATGGAGAGTATAGGAAGACTCGTATGAACTGATACAGTGTGAAGTAAGTAGAACCAGAAGAGCAATATACAATAACTATGACAATATAAATGCAAACAGTACCCCAAAAGAGCCAAATTACGATTTTAACGGTCACTCTCAGTCCAGAAAATGTATAATGAAACATACCTTCCTCCTCTTGGTAGGAAGCTAGGGAACTGCAGGGGTTGAACGTTATATACACTGTCAGACACTCTCTCCGTTGTTTTTGCTTAAGTTTTTTTCCCCTTTGTTCTAAGGAAGAGTTCAATACTAGATAAAGGGGGAAGGAGTTGGAGATGAGGAATACCCAGAAACGTCTGAGGTATAATGAACAAAAATATTAATAATTTTTTTTACTTAAAAGAATTCATTGGAATAGTTTCATTTTATATCATTAGAATTACATTCTTGACAGAATCTCATCCTTTCTTGGAATGACTTTCCCTATTGAGTTTAAGCTTTTTAATCTTACTCTGAAATCAGCTCTCTCTGGTGAGTTCTCTCTAAATCTATTGTAAACCATGGCCTGGGGCCTTTCCTAAAACTCTAGGTTCAGAGTCCCCCGCCCCCATCCCAATCCTAGGGACAGTCTCCGAGAGGTGCTTTTCTTTAGCCAAACTCATTTCCTGTCTTTATTGATAGAGCTACTAGACCAATAAATCAAGGGACTGATATGGATAAAATTTACCTAAATTTGAGCAAAACATTTGACAAAGTTTCTCATATCATTCTCATAGACAAAACAGATTGATTGTGCAGGTGAGTATATCTTAAGCTAGTTGAAGGACACTACCCAAGGAGCATTCACTAATGGGTTGATGTCAACAGGAAGGATGGGGATTGATTTTTCATTTTGTCTTTTTCTCCTCAGTGTTCAGCACAATTCTCAGATCAGACTTTCTCCTGCTACTAATAGTCAATGTACTGTAAGTAGGCATTTAATAGTTTGGACTAGGTTGGACTGAATGATGGAAGGGTTCCAGTGGCATGTCCTATGACATTGACCTTGGCCTCATGCAACTTAACTTCCTATATTAGTGACTTGGAAGAATCCATAGAGAGCATACATATCAAAATTTCAGATGACATAAAGTTGAGATAGCTAACATACTGAATGACAAAATCAAGATACAAAAAGATTACAGAGAGCTAGAATGATGAATTGAAGTTATTAGGATAACGTTTGATAGGGATAAGTGTAAAGTTCAACACAGACTTTAAAAAATCAGCCTCTTAAGTAAAGGAGAGTTCATGAGATAACAAATTATGTGAATAAGAAAGATCTGAGCCTGTTAGTGAACTACAATCTCATTAGGAATCAACAGTGTGACATGGTAGGTCAAACAAGTCTCCTAGCATGCATGAAGTGAGGCATTGAATGAAGGAAATGACAGTCCTACTCTACCTTGGCCCTAGTTGCCTAGCAGGGCAGGAAGGTGGTGCAGTAGTTAGAGAGTCAGGCCTGGAATCAGGAGAAAATGAGTTCAAATCCCACCTAAGACACTTACTAGCTGTGTGATCTCAGGTAAGTCACTTAACCTCTCTGACTGCCTCACTGTCATCTTTTGTAGAATGGGGATAAGTAATAAGCTACCTCCCACTGTTATTGTGGGGATCAAATTAAATAATAATTGTAAAGTATTTAGCACAGAGTCAGGCACACAGTAAGCACTATAAAAATGTTATCTATTATTATTATGAGTCAGACAAATACTGAGTATTTTGTTCCATTCTGCACATCACATTTTAGAAAGGACATTGAAAGAACAGAATACATCTAGAGGAAGGCAGCCAGGATGCTGAGAGGACTGGAGTACTTGTCATAGAAGGATTCATTAAAGAAACTGTGTTTATTCAGCCAGGAGAAGAGACGATTCAGTGGGAAACATGCTAGTTGCCTTCAAGTATTACAGAATTGTCATTTGAAAGAAGACCTGCTTAAGATCTGGTTATTCTGCTTGGTCTCCAGAAACTAGAATGAGGAACAATGGGGGAAATTTTCAGAAGTGGCATATTTTGGCACTATGTGAGTAAATCACCCTAGTAATGAGACAAGTCCAAGAGGAGACCTCAGGAGCTGCCTCTGGAATTAATGGATTCTCCCTCCCTGAGGAGTTTTTAAAGTTGAGGATGGATGATGTTGTCAAAGTGGTTGTCAAGGGCGATAGAAAAGGGATTCATAGTCAATTCTAAGTTGGATTAGTTGACTACTGAGATCTTTTCCAATTTTTAGAGTCTACGAATCTTTGATCTGGAAGGTATCTTAGAATATAAAATATTAGAGCTGGAAGGGCCTTTGAACACAGGATGTCAGAGCTGGAAGCTACCTGAGAAACATAGAATGTCACAAGAGGAAATGCCTTAAGTCATAGAGGTTCAGAGGTAGGCAGGATGAAATTTAGGGATTACAAGGGCCTTGAAGTACAAACTTTCAGAAGTAATTGACCTTAGAACACAGAATGTCCAAGTTGGAAAGGACCTTATAACTTGGGATGTCAGAACTGGAAGTGATCTTATGAGGTAGAATGTCAGAGCTGCGTGGTTTCTCCCTTTTGTTCTGATTCTTCTTTCACAACATGACTAATGTGGAAATATCTTTAATATAATTGTACATGTATAGCCTATTTTAGATTGCACACTGTCTTGTGAAAGAGGGAGGGGAGAGAAGGGGAAAAATTTAGAACTCAAAATCTTATAAAAGTGAATGTTGAAAACTAAAAATAAATAAGTAAATAAATTTAATTTAAAAAAACAAATGTCAGAGCTGGAAAGAACCCCAGGACATGCCATTTCTTACAGCTAGAATGCCCTCCTGTCCCAAAGTCCTCAACTTCAACCTCTCCACCCATCCTCTTGCCTGTTAAAATCCAGTGTGTTCTTTCATGTGTCTTATATGTGTACTTAACCAATTCATTTAACATCACTGAATCTCAAGACTCTGGTCTGTAGAATGGAAATGATGATGACATCTGTCCCTACCTCACGTGCCCCTGGCAAAGATGAGTGTATCCGTGAGCTCAGTACCCTGCCTGTGCAGTGTGCTTTAGAGGACTGGCTGGATTGGAGAGGAAGTAGGCAGAAGCTAGAGTCAGCTACTCCATCCTGATCCTTACCATATCCAGAGAAAAGAGGGACTTGAAGGCTGAGTTAGAGGAGATAGCCAAGACCTCTGTACGGTAATTGAGTAATAATGATGTTCTGTTTCTGTGGATCGTAGGGACGGGTGAAGCATTGATCCGAGCCTTCATCGTTATGGGCATGGACTTGGGGAATTGGCGGTGGACCTGTGGAGGGCAAAGAGAAAGAGGACCCTTCAGGTTCCTTGCTGGATCCTAGGAGCAGAGGCATACCCACTATGGGACAGAATGTCCCAAGGACTATCATCTTCCTAACTTTGTTGCAAAATAAAAAGGAAAAAATTGAAGCCAAAAGGTGCTCATCCACAACCCCAATCATGGACTTAAATTACTTAGCCTGTGGTCAACCCTGTCCCACTAAGAGCAAGCAACATGTCTGGGCTTAAGCCCACCTTTAAGAGTGGTACAGTGGATAGAGCACTGGGCTTGGAATCAGGAAGACTCATCCTCATGAGCTCAAATCTAGCTTCACACACTTACTAGCTATGTGACCCTGGGCAAGTCACTTAACCCAGTTTGCCTCAGTTTCCTCATCTGTAAAATGAGGTGGAAAAGGAAATTGCAAACCACTCCAGTATCTTTGCCAAGGAAACCCCAAATGGGGTCACAAAGAGTCTGAAATGACTCAACAACAACAAAGATATGACCCATCAGTCCAGGGCCACAAACATACCCCGTTGCCCAGCAAATAAGGATCATACTATCCCTAGTCCCATGTCACCATCAACCAGATGCAGAGACAGACATCCCAGAAACAGACCTCAGGAATCAGGTTCCCCAGCACTGATGTGGTCAGCTGATTGTTTTTAGAGTTCTGAAAGTAACAAAAATAATAATAATAATAAATTCATTATTGAATAGCCATATAGCATACTGGAAAGAGCACTGAATAAGGAGTCAGGAAACCTAGGTTGTGGTCCCAGCTTTGCCTCTGACTCAATGGGTAGCCTTGGATAAAGTCTCTCCCCCTCTCCCAGCCTCAGTTTATTCTTTATAAATATGCCAATTCAAGGCAACAAGCATTTCTAAAGCAGAGTATATACACGGTCAATAATCCTTGCATTGTCCTCCTTACAGACATAATGTAAGGACCAAATGAGAGAGTAGAAATAAAATACTTTTGTATAAGGAGTCCCCAGTAGGTGACTGTGGAAAAGGCTGTAAACAGGCAGTTTTCAAAGGAAGAAACGCAGTCATGTTAAGAATGTACCAAATCACTAAAAACACAATAAATGCAAATTAAGTAATCCTGAAGTTTTGCCACACACCCGTGTATTTGAAAGTGATAAAAGACAAAAAATGGCAAATACTGGGGGAGGGGGAAGGAGGGGAGGTGTTGAACATACCAAAACTCAAATACACTATTGATGGATGAGTGAATCAGTCCAACCACTCTGGAAATCAGTTTGGAATTCTTTTTCTCTTATTTGAATCTTCTTGTACAAAATGATGAATATAGAAATATTTTATATGATTGCATATGTATAACCTATATCTTATTGCTTACCATCTCACAGAGGGGGTAGAGGAGGAAGGGAGAGAGAATTTGAAACTCAAGACTTAAAAAAAAACAAATGTTAAAAAATTGTTTTAACATAATTGGGGAAAATATGTGTGTGTGTATAAAATAAAAATAAGGAGGGAAAAGTAATTTTACTGCATATACATATCCTTTGACCAATGATACCACTTACTATGTTTATACTACCAGGAGGCCAGAGATAGAGGGGAAGGTTTTATATGTGTGTTTATATGTATGTATATGTGTGTGTGTGTGTGTGTGTATACAAAAATGTTTCTAGCAGCATTTTTGTAGTAGCAAAAATTAGAAGGAAAGTGAGTGCCTGTGAGGTGGAGAAGGTCTGAACAAATTGAGACATATGAATGTAGGGGAAAATTACAGCACCGCAGAAAATTAACAAGTATAAGGAATTCAGATAAACTTGGCAAGCTTTATATGAACTGATACAGAACAAAATAAGCAAAACCAGGAGAAAAATGTATGCAGTAACCACAATCATGTAAAAGAAAATAGCACTGTGGGACAGCTAGGTGGCACAGTGGATAGAGCACGGCCCTGAAGTCAGGAGGACCTGAGTTCAAATTTGGCCTCAGGCACTTGACACTTACTAGCTGTGTGACTCTGAGCAAGTCACTTAACCCCATTGCCTAACCCATAAAAGAAAGAAAGAAAGAAAGAAAGAAAGAAAGAAAGAAAGAAAGAAAGAAAGAAAGAAAGAAAGAAAGAAAGAAAGAAAGAAAGAAAGAAAGAAAGAAAGAAAGAAAGAAAGAAAGAAAGAAAGAAAGAAAGAAAGAAAGAAAATAGCACTGAAAGACTTGGAAGGTCTCAGTAAGGCAGTGACTGTTTTAGCTTCAGTGACCAACCTTGAAACCTGCCTCCTTCCTCTCAGGAGATCAGGAACAAGGCACACATTTTCAAAAATGGGCAATGTGTTGATTTGTTTAGCTTGTCTATACTTGTTACAAGAGAGCTGGTAATGGTGGCAATGCCGATCTTGTTTATGGAGGGGGTGGGAGAGGTACTCAGGAAGTGGCTATAACATTTAAAAAAACTTCAAAAACATTTAAAAAAAGGAAAAAATAAATTATCTGGTCATTTAGAAATGTCAGCTAATATTTTCATTATTGTCATTGTTGTTAAAAATATCTTTTATTATCCACCTGGAAATCAGTTTGGAATTCTTTTGCTCTTATTTGAGTCTTTTTGTACAAAATGATGAATATAGAAATATTTTATGTGATTGCATATGTATAACCTATATCTTATTGTTCTGCATCCTATAACTAATCAAGGCATGATGTGAAGGTGGCCTGGGGTCTAGAGGAGGAGAAGAAGGAACCCAAACTCAGGAAGGTCTTACTAAATTGAAATGGTTTTCCATCCCTGGCCCTTTGCCAGTCCACCATCCAAAAACTAATCTGCCTAAATTGAGGGAGGCTCTTCACCAAGAATTAACCACAAAGGAATGGATTTTCTGGTCAAAGCAATTCACAAAGCCACCTACTAAAGGCATGGAGAAGGGATTATCTGAGTGGACAGAGGAAGTATCCATATGGATGATATCGAGGACTCACACAATAAATCTTTCTGTGGGCTTACTTCCAGAGAGAAGATAATGTGTCTGCACAGGTAAAACCATATTGCAAGAAACCTGGAGTAAAATTACCTGCTCTGATGCTATCATTGGCTCCATTCAAGTACTTGAAAGCATCTACTCCCTCTACTTCCTTCCAAAAGAATCTGTTCTGTTTTACTCTTAAATGTCTCATTCCATGTTTTACTCCACAAGTTTTCTCAAGTCTTTCAAGATTTTCATGTACAATCATCTTTTCTATTGTACTGTTATGGAAATGCTTGTTTTATTCCACAAATTAAAAATAAAATTTTTAAAAATTTTAAAAAGAGTTACATAGAGCAAAAATGTTAGATACATTTTAACATAACAATCCCACATGTGTACAGCACTTAATGCTTTTTGAAGTGTTTTTACATACAATAGCATATGCAAGATCAGGTATTAGTTATTGCCTTTATTTTGCAGATAGGGAACCCCACAAAGAATACCAAAGAGGAATGATGAAAAGAATGTGAAAAGAAACTTGTGAGGAAAGAATACTAAGGAAGGAGATAGAACAGCCATCTCTCTTTAGGTAATCACAGTGACCCACAGGAAATCTGCCTCCACTTACCAACTGGCCCGTGATGTCTAGATTAATGGACCCAGACTTCTGCATGAGGAAGTAGATTGAATCAAGCATCTCCTTTGGGAATACAAAGTTAACCATGGCATTCCTAGAGCCCACTCGTTGCGGCAAGGAGAAGGAGGACACACCTGGAGGGAGAGTGATCGGCTTGCCCAGCAGATAGAATGTGATCTAGTCAGAGAGTTTGAGGGAGAAAAACAGGATCTTAATACAGACCTCTATAACATCAGTATTGCTCTTGAAGGCCAGAAGACTTTACTGGGTATGGCAAGGAGTCAGAGTAAGATCAGATTACCAGCATCAGGGCATTCCTGCAGTTGGGTTTGATTAGCAAGACTGACTCATTTCATGGAGGGGAGCATCAGCTCATGAAGACCCACCCCAGGTGCACGTTTGCTGTAGTGAACTTTCTTATATTGAGCCCTTTGAGTTCGAGCTCCCTAGTACCAAAGTCTTGCACAATTGCCATCTTAGACCCACTTCTAACCACACCCAATGCCAAGATTCTTATATTATTAATACCTACTCCCTATGTAATCATTCTTGCCACTTTCTTTTGCTTCCTCATAATTCATATGGTTTTCACTATATTTGAAGAAGTTTCCTTTATACATGATAGAGCCTTTCATGATGGATGTCCATGTCTTTTATGGCCCTTCCTATGAACCACAGAAGCAGACACTACCTCTGCTGGCCTTCAACATGGGTTTGGGTCCAAAAACCAAATAAGTGATACCATTCCTGATTATTTCATGTTGTTTTAGGACTTTTTAAAGAACCTCTATACTCCAGCCCCATCAATTCAATTTATTTCAATTCTCTCAATTTCTGTGTCTATAAAATGATGGGAATATGTGATCTCTAAGGTCCCTCCCTTCTAGTGCTATGAATTCAACAAGTATTTATTAAGTGCCTACCGTATGCAGAAGCTAGTGTTAGGTGTTCGGGAAAAGATAGAGTTTAGAAAAGACTACGTGGCCCTCAGGAAAAAATATGAAATATACAAAGATAATATAATATCTTTATTCTTATCTCTCCTTCCCAACATATTCCTTCTGCTCCAACTAAGTCAGTTTCCTCCATATTTTGCAGCACATGATATTCACACCCAGTTTCTATGACTTTGTTTAAATTGTTCTCTCCTCACCTGAAGTGCACACCATCCTGTCCTCTCTAAATCCTGGCATCTTTTGAGGTCCACCTCATGTCCCACTCCCTCCAGGAAACTTATCCTTATTATCTTCACCTATGGTAGTCTCACTTTCTCCAGGTTTCTGCAGTACCTAGATTCTGAACTTAATTTATCCCTTGATCAAATCCCATGATGCATTCTTTGTTCATTGTGACATGTTCTATTTTCCCCTGAATAGGCTTTGAGACACCGGAGGGCAGGGCCTGGGCCTCATTCTCCTATCTACATCACAAGTTAGCCCAGGCAGGTACTCAAGGAATCCTAGGCTGTTTGGGCTATTAGGGAAGCAAGTCCTTTATTAAAACCTGAAGGTTCCCAAACTAAAAGGTAAAAGGTGTGGCAGGAAGTTGGAGACTAGTGAGTAATAGGTAACTTACATTGATATTCAGGGACATATGTTCTTTGGAGATGGTGGGTAGGTGGGTCAAAGAGTAGCTGATCTGGGATTCAGGACCAAGAGGTTGGAGACCTAGAATTGTAAAAGAACAAAATCTCTAATCTAGAACCACTATTAGAGATTGCCTAGTGCAATAAAGACCACTCTGTATGTGGATAGAGCACTGGACCTGGAGTATGGAAGATCCGAGTTCAGTTCTAGCCTCAGATACTTCCTAGCTTTGTGACCATGAGCAAATTAACTAACCTCTGCCTGCCTCAGTTTCCCCATCTATAAATGGGAATAATAACAGCACCTCCCTCCCAGGGTTGTTGTGAACATGAAATAAAATAATATTTATAAAGTACCCGACACATAGTAGGTGCTCTAAAAAATTGAATTTACTTCCTTCCAATACTCTCATTTTATAAAGGAAGAAAATAAAGCCAAGAAAGAGGAAGTGCTACATGCCTGAAGTCATAAGCAGAGTTAGTATCAGAACTAGTCTAATAGTCTATGTTCTAACAACCTTTCCAAACCTGCCATTCTGTATTCTATGGTCCTAGGGCCTTTCTAGGTCTGATGTTCTATGGTTCTTGTCATAGGCATCAGGTATAGTGGAAAGATCATTGGATTTGGAGTCAGACAACCAGGGTTTAACCATCTTCAATACTGACTAGATGGATGAATCGTTTAACCACTCTGAGCCTCAGTTTCCTCATCTGTAAGATGGGAATGATAGAGTGGTAACATGATATATTGGAGAGAACACTCAATTTGCAATGGGAAGACCAGAGTTCAGATGCTTGACCTACTACTCAAGGACTTGTGAGACCTTAAGCAAGTCAATCCCTTTGGGCTTCAGTTTCCTTATGGGTAAAATCAGGAGACTTGAAGCAGCGGATCTCAAAAGTCACTCAAAAGTTCCATATCCTATAATTCTATGAACCATACTTTTGACTTGATTACAGGGATGCTAAATGGAGAGTGCTCTATAAGCTGGAAGGTTACCTATAAACATGTTGGCTTCCTCACATAGCCCAAGACACAAGCCTGAACACAGAGCAGGTGCCTATCTTGGAGATTCATTGATGACTAATTGCATCTAGTGATCTATACTCCTAGATATTGGCTAAGTACGCACTGTTCTCTTGACTTATATTTGATGATCCTGATCCCTTGAACCTGAGGGGCACCTGTGATGCCCCATGAATCTGGGCCCAGCCAGAAGGTGAGCAGCCAAAGCAAGTCAGCTCACAACACTTACCAATCATTGTACCCAAATAAATATTCAGTCCTTCAACCAGGAAAAGGAGCTTCGAACATAGCTGTACCAACCAGAAAGAGGACAAACACCTCGTTAATTAAGTACATGGTCAAGGCTAAAGAAGACAGAGCCAGGGGCCATCTACACCAATTAATTCATTAGCAAGCATTTATTAAGTGCTTATGATGTGGCAGGCCCCTTGCTAAGCACTGGGCACACAAGCAAAAAAGAAATGCCCACAAGGAGCATACATTCTAATGGAGGAGACAGCATGTACATAAATAGATAAACACAAGAGAGTAGATGGAAGGCAACCTCAGAGGGAAAGATGTTAGCAACGGGGGGCACTGAGAGAGATCTCCTGCAAGATCTATCCCCAAAATCCCTCCTTTTCTAATGAGCCTAAAATGGCTTCAGTGGGGATAAAGATCTCCATCCTCAAATAGAAGACAAGGCTGAAAAGGTCAATTAGGCTGAGAGAGGTATCCCGGGAACAGATAGATATTCATGGGGAGGAAAGGGGAATGGTAAGGTGCATCAGGTCTTAGAGTCTCTCCCAAGGTCAAGAGACCTTAAAAAAGGAGATATGGGAATTAGGGAGAGCAGAAATAGTACCCAAAACCAAAACTGGGGACACCAAAGACAAACTTGACCCACTTCGAAGTTTTGCTACCCTTAGGCCATTCCTGGGGACAATTGTTCCCTCCCTTCAGGACTTTTCTGTAGGTACAAAAGTGATTTGAAACCATAAGCAGCTATAAAAACATTAATTAAGGTTAAAGAGTTGTTATCAAGTCATTTCCTTGCTATACAAACCCACAATGGATTCCTACTTAAGTAGGAATTTCATTCCAGGAAACAATGTGTATCTGCTGATAAATTACTCTTTTTCTGTCCTCAGAAAAATGTAAACTATGTAATCCAGAACATTTTCATTTTTGCTGTAGGATCCAGGAAATTTAGAGCCACATCTCTTGACCCAGAGCTTTCCTGCCAAAGGCATTTCCTCTGTTTCAATCTATTCTGAAGTAAGCAGGGGAATGATGATCAGCACCTTTTAAAATAGCAATAACAGTCCTTCACAATGTACATACGGCACTTTGGGACTTTTCAAACTATTTCTACATCTGCCACCTCCTTTGAAACTTGGGACTTCCCTGCAAAGTCAATAAGTAATGAACTTTCCTCATTTACAGGTGGCAAAACTGTCCAAAGAAATCCTAAGAAGGATGTTAAGAGAATGTTGGGTAGGATGTGAATAGATGATGGTAGGAAGATGTGGAAAAGGCGGGGGGAGGGGGGGGATATAAGGAGAATCCTACAGAGTCATAGGCCTCTCCAGTCACCTCCATAAGGTCCTGGGGTATCACAAGAAAAGAGTCCCTGCCAGAGACCACTGCTCCTCTATCCCCACAGGCTCAAACTCCAAGCCTAGAAAGGGACCCCTCCAGCAGAAATCTGTCCTGGCCTCTCAATTCATTTGGGAAAATAGATAATACAACAGGGTGTGTTTCACAGATGAGAGAAAAGGCCTTGCTCCAAAATCGTCCTACTGATGCTTAAAATTCTATTATCAGAGTTGCTAATTTTGCTGGCATTTGAATTAAACATTCCAAAAGGTTGAAGTCAAAAGGTTCTTTACCTTATCAGGTAAGATAATCCTAATATATCCCTGGATAGGATTCCATAATTCTTTTAACCTAGAGAGGTCAAGTAAAACGTGCCTATCAGATAAGGTGAATACACATCCCGCCAGCTCCACAAACTTAGCCCAAATGTCCAGAATGTAAGCTGCTCCCTGCCTTCACCTGGGTCCTCTCCCCTACAGCTTTCTTCAGCACTCCCCATCAGAATATCACAATGGACTGTCCCCTATGGGAATATATGAAGGAGGGTTTGTATGAAGCTCACAGTCTTTCCTAGAAGGAAGAGACCTAGAAGGAAGGGACCTAGAAAAAAGGGAACCATCTAGTCTAACTTATACCTGGATCCTAGAGGCTGCTAGGTGGTTCAATGGATAGAGAGCTGGACCTGGAATCAGGAAGACCTGAGTTCAAATCTAGCCTCAGACATTCACTGGCTGGGTGACCCTGGGGCAAGTCACTTAATCCTTTTCACCTCAGTTTCCTTATCTGTAAAATGAGCTGGAGAAGGAAATAGCAAACCACTCTAGTATCTTTGCCAAATGGGGTCAAAAAGAGTCAGACACAGCTGAAACAACTGAACAACAAAATACCTGTATTCTAATCCCTTCTACAAATTCTACACTATGTGTTCACTCAGTCTCTGTGAGAGACTTAGTTACTCCCAAGGGGGCCATTCCATCCCCGGGCAGCTGTAATCATCAGGACGTGTTTCTCCATGGTGAGACAGACTTTGCCTCCCTTCCCTTCCTCCCACTGCTCCAAGTTCAGCACTCTGGGACCAAGCAGAAAAAGTCCAAGCTTTCTTCTATGTGACAGCCATTAGAATACTATTTGCATGTGATAATACAGGCTGGACTGAGTATCCTCAGTCACTGAGCAATCCCAGGCTCTCTCCAAACGTTTGGGGTAGAAAGGCAGCTGCTATATATGGGAAAGATCACTGCCTTTGAAGTCAGAGGATCTGAATCCCAGCTCTGCTACATGTGTGACTGTGAGCAAATCATTTAACCTTCCTGAGCATCTGTTTTGTCAGCATCTGTAAAAAATGAGTGGAGTAAATTAGACCTCCAAGTACCCTTCCAGCTTTAAATGCCACAATTTCACATGACCTTGGGACTAGGAGTCAGGAGGTCTGGATTCTAATCCCAGTCCACTAGCATACTGATATATGTATGACCTTTGGCAGGTTATCAGTATCATAGACCATAGATTATCACTGCAGGAAGGGATTTTTCATCCAAATCCTTTTGTTTTTCTGAAGAGAAATTTGAGGCTCAGATCAGGAGAAATGACTTGCCCAAGGTCAGGCAACAAAGGAGAATCAGAGCCAGCACTAACTACCTAAGACCCTGCCTAACTCGTTTGTCCAGAACTTTTTTTAATATACGATGATGAAAGAAGTCTCAATTTGTTCATCAGTTAATAAACAGTAAGTAGGGAATTAATGCAGAGGATCATTGGCTCAGGGATACCTTGCATAATCTTTTCTAAGACTACATCTAAGTTATTTAGGATGTCTGAGATCTCAAGTGTCACCAAAACCAAGTCATCTCCTACATTGCTGTCTTTGCTTATGCTGTTCTCTCTACCTAGAATTCCTCTCCTCACCTGTTCACCCATGGAATTCGTACCCATTCTCAAATGTCAACTCATTCAGAAAGGTTTCTTTGATATCCCCTAGGCTGATAAAAAAAATTCCCTTCAGACTTAAAGTAGCACTTTGAACTTCTCTCGTGTAATATTGCACATAGTAGTTATTTATGAATTGTTCTACTCCTTCACTAGACTATAAGCTAGTGGAGATGCAGGCAGGGACCCTGACATATACATTTGAATTTCCTATATTCCAGAGGTTCTGCATATTGCAGTTACTCAATATGGGTTTATTAAATTAATGAACTAATGAATGAATGAAAGCCTAGAATCCCTGGTATAACTGAAGACTCCCAGGAGCCCTATCACTTAACCCTCTTCCATCACTTGACCTATAAAAAGTCCCACATCCAGGCCCCTGCTGATGTGACACACATGATATAAAGAGATGCTCAGGACACATACCCGTCCTCTCTGTAGGTAACGGTGATATCCTCAGGGATGGATTCGCAGAGAGAAACGCCCACAAGTGGTGATCCTATGGTGGCTTGAGTAACAACTATATCTGCCGTGATATTAATACCCACTCTTACTTTGTGAAGATTCTTTGTTCTGTACAGAAATAACCCAGAATTCACTTTTTCACTCTTTTGACTTTATTTTATCATATCTTGTCATCTCATTGAGTCACTGGCTTCCACTTGATCCAATCTAATTGTCAAGGAGTTTGATTTTGCACAAGGTTTTATAACTCTCGTACCAAGCCATTAGTTTCCTGCCCAATTTTGTCTTCCACAGTTCACATTTCTTTTCCAGTTTTTTTCCCTACCATTTTCATTTTATTAACAAAAAATATTTTAACAACTTTTTAAAAAATTCTTGCTTCATCTCATCCAAAAGTTCTAGTTGAATGTGTGCCTATTCTGTGCTTTTCTTTGAGATTTTGCGTGTAGATATTTTAGAATCATTCTCTTTTTCTGGATTTGTATCTTAGGCATCCCTGTCACCATATTTTTTTTTATTTTTCTGGTGAGATTTTTTTTTGTTTGCTTGTTTGCTCATTCTTCCAGCCTTACTTCCTAAGTTTGGACTTGGTGTTAGAGTTGGGCTTTGTGCACTTCTGAAGGGAAGGTCTAGGCTAGTCCTACTGATGCTTTCTTGGGGTATTGAATGTCACATTGTTCCAGGATCCCAGGGACAGCTCAGGCTGGGGGACTTGCCAGCTTTCAGAGCTCCCAAAGTGGTCAGATCCAGTTTAAAGCCTGATTGCTGTCTCCCTGGTCTGAATGATGCCAATTCCTGTCCTAGGTTGGGTCTGGGCAACAGCAAACTGCTGTTGGATTCAGCCCCTATCATTGAGCTGGGAAGCTCTGTTAGTTCAGAGTGATAGAAATTCAGGCTCCCCATTGGTCTGGAATTCCTGCCCTGGTTATGCTTCTACAGGTTTCAGACTGGACTAGAGCTGTAGCTGAGGCCCTGCTCTGTTCCCAGGTTCCGTCACAATGCTGCTGCTTGCTTCTAAAATAGTTCTTCTCTTGATACACAGCCCAGAACCTGAAGGTGCTGGAGATGCAGAGGGTAATGAGAGACGAGTCACGGTGCAGATGCCCTCCTCAGTCCACCCCCAGATGTGTGACCTGGAACTGGGTAGTGGTTGGCAAAACTGCCAGTTGGCACGTGTCACCATCAAGGTGCCCCAGCCTGGGTCTAGGGTTGCCCCAGTATGAGCTTAGGATTATTATTTGCCCTCAGGCACAGTCTCTTCCTGTGCTGGAGTGCTCTATACTCCTGGTCAGACCCCAACCTCGGTGTCCACAGACCTCTCTGCCTGTCTCCTTATGCTGATACAGACTGGAAAAATGACACTGTAACTCTTTCTTGGATTTCCCCATCAGGATTTGATCTAGCACATTTTCCAGATCTGTCTGGAGGAGTTTGGGGGTGAGGGGAGCAGAGCTCACCATAGTGCCTCTTGCTCCTCCTCCAATCTGAGTCTAATAGCCTTTCCTCAGTCCTCATCCTTGATTTCTCTTCGGCCCCCAATGCTATCAATCACTCTCTTCTCCTCAATACTCTCTTCTCTCTAGGTTTCTGTGACACTGCTCTCTGCTGGTTCTCTCCTTACCCGTCCATTTTTTCTCAGTCTCCTTTGCTATATCATCTTTGCCCGCTAAAAGCAGTTGTGACCCAGAGTTCTGTCCTGGGCCCTCTTCTCTTCTCCATCTATACTATACTATACTATACTATACTATACTATACTATACTATACT
>NW_020954564.1:31434391-31474671 GCF_900497805.2 Vombatus ursinus
CTATACTATACTATACTATACTATACTATACTATACTATACTATACTATACTATACTATACTATACTATACGATACTATACTTAGTGATCTCATCAGTTCCTATGAATTCAATAATCCCATCTAGATTAATGATTTCGAGATCTAGCCTCAACCTCTTTCCTAACCTCCAGTCTTGTATCCCCAGCTGCCAACTGGACATCTCGAACTGAATGTTCATTAAATATCTCTAACTCATGTCTAATATTTAACTCATTTTCCCTCTCCAGTTTCCTAACTTCCATATTACTGTTGAGGGAACCACTATTCTTCCACTCACCCAGCCTCACAACCTAGATGTCATCCTCACCTGAGTTTCGTTTCCTCAACTATTGAACAGAGATAATAACCCCATCCCTTACTACTGATCCAAATGAGATAAAAGTTTGGGACTAGTGCCTTAAGGAGGATAAAGTATTGTGATGTGAGATATAGAAAAATGTGAGGTATAGAAAGGATTCCTGGGCAGCAATCCCTGACCAAAGTGGGGCCCAGAAAGAGAAGAGGTGTTTGGAATTCTTGTTGAGTCATTTTTGCTCCCTGGGGGTTAGTAGGAGCCAGAATTTAAACACATTCCCCCAATTCCCAGTTTAACCTTTCCCATAGGAATCCCCTACACCCATTCCATCCCCCTTCCCTGGCCCAAGGGTGCATACTCACAAAAAAACTGTCATATTGACATGGCCAGCAGCAGACAGGCGAATCCCATAATTAGGGATAAATTTCAGATTAAAGTGGGGAATATCGCTGTCAAGCATAAAGACCCTGAGGGATGAGAAGTGAGTGTTAGTGAATGGTTTCCAGGATGAAAGTGTGTTCCAGCTTGGACCCTGAGGCCAGAGGCAGCCAAGCAATAGTTAGAGCTGTGGCCTAGAGCAGGAGAGCCAAAATCAAGGTGACTGGATGTCTCATAGCCAATTTAAACCCAACATTTCAAAACAGAACTCATGATCTTTCTGCCCAAACCCACCTCTCTTCCAGACTTCCCTATTTCTGTCAAAGGTACCACCATCCTCAATATCTCCCAGGTACTCAGCCTCAGGGTTATCCACGACTCCTAATTCTCCCTTGCCCCACATATCCAATCAATTGCCAAATCTTATCATTTCTACCTCCATAACATCTCTCAAATCTAACCCTTGTCCTTCACTCACACAGCCATTGCCCTGGTTGAGGTCCTCATCACCTTTGGCCTAGACCATTGCAATAGACTAATAATAATAATAATAATAATCTCCTTGCCTTAAGTCTCTCCCCACTCCAATTCACTTCATTTCACACAGCAACCCAAGTAATGTTCCTTAAGCACGGACTTAGTCATGTCACTACTCTCCCCTCTCACCTACCCCCCCTCAATAAATTCCAGTAGTTGTTTATAACCTTTAGGATCAAATACAAATTCTACTGTTTGGCATTTAAAGATCTCCACAACCAGGTCCCTTCCTAGTTTTTTAGTCTTAGTACACATTATTCTCCTTGCACCCTATGATCCAGTCAAACTTATGCAGCATACCATCCCCCATCTTTGGGATGATTTTTTCAAAGATGCCTTTGCACTAGCAGGCCCCCATGCCTACAATGCACTCCATCCTCACTCCTTCCCCTTTTAGAATCCTTTAAGATTCAGCTGAAACCCTACCTACTTGAAGCTTTTCCTTATCTCCCCCCTTACCCCCTCACCATAGCTCCTAGCACCCTCCCTGCCAAAGTGACCTTATACAGTACTTAATGTATGTATATGTATGTGTGTGTACATATGTGTATATATACATATATATATATATATATTCAGTATTTATTTATCTATGTTCATTGTGCCCTGCCCAACTAAATATAAGTACCTTGAGAGTCAGGACTGTTCCATTTTTTTTCTTTGTAACCCTAACACTTAGCAGAGTCCCAGGCACATAGTAGGTGCTTGATAAATTCTTGCTGATTGATTGATTGGCAACAACAGGAAAGGGCATGCTGAGAAAGTGTGGTTGTGGATAGGTCATTCCCTTTTCTGGTCCTCAGTTTACTCATTTTTTAAATGAGTAGGTTTGACCTTCTGACTCAGAATTATAAGGCTTTAAGATCCTTCCCTTCTCTTCTAGAATGGCAAAATGTCAAGGGCTATGCCAGAGAGATTTGGGCTCAGTAACACCAAAAATGAAAGTTAGGTTCCCCATTGAAACCATTCCATGTAGGTAAGACAACTGCCTGGGCCTATTGCATAGACATGAGTATAGCTGGCACATGCCACATGACATGAGTTCCCATTTTCCCTTCCAGAGAGTTTTCCATGAATGAATGAATGAATGAAAAAGCATTTATTAAGCGCTTATTATGTGCCAAGAACTATGTTGAATTCTGGAGGACACAAATAGAAAAGCAAAGACAGTCCCTCTTCTTTTTAGGCTATTGGGGTTAAGTGACTTGCCCAAGGTCACACAGTTAGTAAGTGTCAAATGTTTGGTCTGAGGCCAGATTTGAACTCAGGTCCTCCTGACTTCAGGGCTGGTGCACTATCCACTGTACCACCTAGCTGCCCCAATAGTCCCTCCTCTCAATAAGCTCACATTCTAATGGGAGACACAGCACACAAGGAAGGTTTCAGCTCTAAGTGAGAGGGAAAAACTCCATGGTGATGACTACCTTGTCAGGGTCTACAAGGAGTCTGGCAGTGAAGTCCATCTGCACAGCCTGCTGGTGAAGGTAGCCCAGAGGTTTACCCCATGAACAATGCTCTGTTAGCACACAAGCTCTGTGGGAACATGGAGTCCTACAGAGAGGCCCCTTACAGGAAGGGAGCCCCTAACTCAGGCACTGAAAGAAGACATCACAGATCTAAAGCTGAAAAGTAGCTAGGTGGGGCAGTGGATAGAGCTCTGGACCTGGAGTCAGGAAGACCGGAGTTCAAATCCAGCCTCAGACACTTACTAGACATATGACCTTGGGCAAGTTACTTATCCTATGTTTGCCTCAGTTTCTTCAACTGTAAGATAGGGCCAATGGCAGCACCTATCTGCCAGGGTTATTGTAAGGATCAAATGAGATAGCATTTGTAAAACAATTAGCATAGTGCCTAACACAGAGTAGGCACTCTATAAATGCTCAGTATTATTATTATGAAATAATTGAGTCCAGCCCCCTTTTTTACAGAGAAGCAAATAAAAATCTAGGAAGATATTGCTTTAGAATCTTACAATCAAAGCACCCCAGAGGTTAAATAAACTACAAAGGGCACCTAGTCCATCCAACCCCTAGCAGAGCAGGAATACCTTCTATAATATGCCCTCAAGCAGTCATGCAATCTTTGTACACCTCCAATGATGGGGAGCTCACTACCTCCCAAGCTCTTTCCATTATACTATACTAAAGAAAAGGAAGAGGGATGCAGTTTAAAGGAGACTCCATCCTTTGGCTTGCCCTAGGTCACATAGCTAGTAACACTCCAGAGCCACCATATAATACCACACTGCCTCCCATGGGAAGGCCTAAGTGAATAAATGCTTCTGCTCAGATGGGGAGGATAGGAGATCAGGGACACAAGCGTTTACAGTAGTTTGACTTGGGCTGACTAAGGACTGTCTGGAAAGGACCAGCAATAGCTTATGAAAAACGTCAGGGGGGACTAGCCCAGCTGGGAACTTACGAGGTTCGTTGGAAGTAGCCTTCTTTTGGGTCAAGGAGATCAGGGAGTTGGATCTTCAGGGCGTTCTGGAAAGCCGTGCGCCCTATCTGTGCCACTGAGTAAAAGAGGCAGCATTTCAGGGTCATTGCTATGATGCTTTGTGAGAGCTATGACAGACCTTAGAGTCCACCTAATCTATCCCCCTCATCATATAAGAGGGAAAGCAACTTGTCCAAGGTAATACAGCAAAGCAGAATCAGAACCCACATCTCTAGTATCCAGTCTTTCCCCTCTAGGACAGCATCCTCCGGATTTCCCCAGACTTGGGGCCAGAGAGGAAGTTCCACGCCAGACTTTGAGGAAGGAGAAGAAGGAAATGAGTGCTTACATTTACAAGCACTTTATAGTTTCAAAGCACTTTATATCCGTTACCTCAATTGACTCTCACGACTGCCCTGTGGGGTAGGTAGAGAAAATATTATCATCCAGCATTTGTCGCTCAGTCTGCGCTTAATAAATGTTTATTGATTGACTGACAGACTATTTGACAAGAGAGTAAATGGCCTCATGGAAGGAAAGTACATTACTCAAGGTCATACAATTAATAAGTGGTTAAACCAGGACAGGAAATCCAAATTTTCCTGTTCAGATCTTCAGTATTTTTCAGATTCAAAGTTCAGATTCAAATTTTCAGATTCAAAAAGTTCAGAGATAATTAGAATCAAAGCACCCCAGAGCTTAAATGAACTACAGAGGGAACAGGAAGGCACTCTACAACATGCCCACAAGTGGTCATGCAATCTTTGCACACCTACAGTGATGGAGAACCCACTACCTCCTGAGCTCCTTCCACTGTACTATACCAAAGAAAAGAGAGAGGGATGCAGTTTGAAGGAGACTCCATCTTTTGGCTCTTTACTGGGAGGATGGAGGGAGAGTAGCAGGATCCTAGACCCCTAGGGCTCAGCATTCCGGAGAGATGACTAACCCCGAGGGAAGGTGTGCCCTCTGAATTCCCAGGCCAGTCACATAATTTCCTCTTGAAATCCACAAAGGCAGATGCAGCCCTGGCGGGACAAAAGAAAGTCAAACAGAGCCGGATGACAGAACCAGGAAAAGAGCCGGAGCCTCTCAGACCTAGTTATTCAGAGGCAATCATCCATTTCGCTTGTGTATCTGTCACACTGACCCACCACGGATCACTGACATCCTTTATCCTCTGCCAGCAGAAGGAATCCGACAGCCCTCCTGGCCTAGATGTGAACCAAGACCAGAAGGTTCCAGCAAAGGCTACTGCAAATTTCTAGGTGACTCTGCTGGGCACATTTTAGGAAGGATATTGACAAACCAAAGCATGTGTCCAGAGAAGGGTGACCAGGAGGGTGAGAGGACTAAAGGCTAAACCAGGATCAGTTGAAGGAACTGGGGATGTTTAACCTAGGGATTTTGATAACTCTTCAATTATTGAAAAGGTTGTTATGGGGGAAAGGATTCATCTCAAAGGCAGGACCAGAACAATGGGGTGGAAGTTTTCAGCTCAATAGTGGGTAGAGTCTCTGAACAGTTAGACTTGGATGTTTGTTTTTGTTTTTGTTTTTGTTTTTTTTGGCAATTTGGGGTTAAGTGACTTGCCCAGGATCATACAGTGAACAGTTAGACTTGGAAAAAAAGTATAGTGGGTGCTTCAGGAATAGGTGTGTCCCCATAAGGACATCTTCAAATGAGGATAATAAAAAACTCTGCTTACATCCCACTTCCACAAGAGGCCTTTGGAAGGGAGGTATATGTGGGAGGGGGACAGCTACCAGTCTTCCCTTACAGATGACCTTCCATTAACACTATATACATCTCATATGTACATGGTTGTTTTCATATTGTCTATCCCATTAGACTATCAGCCCCCTTGAAAAAGACTTACACGTACAAAAATATTTATAGCAGCTCTTTTGTGGTGGCAAAGAGTTAGAAATTAAGGGAATGCCCATCAATTGAGGAATTACTGAATAAGATAGAGTATGTGATTGTGATGGAATACTATTGTCCTATAAGAAATGATGAGCAGGATGGTTTAAGAAAAATCTGGGAAGACATATATGAACTGATGCAAAGAGAAGGGAATAGAAGCAGGAGAACTTTGTACACAGTAACAACAATATTGTAATGTGATCAAATGTGAAAGGCTTAGCTACTCTGATCAATATAATGATACAAGAAAACTTCAAAGGACAACGATGAAAAATGTTATCCATCTCCAGAAAGAGATCTGGTGAACTCTAAGTACAGATTGAAGCACACTTTTTTCACTTTCTTTATGTTGCTTGCTTTTTATTGCTTTTTCTTTTTCGGTTCGTTATTTTGTTTTTTGGGGTTTTTTTTGCAAAATGGCTAATATGGAAATATGTTTTGCATGATTTTACATGTATAATGGATATCATATTGCTTTCTTTGTGGGTGGGGGAAGAGTAGGAGGGAGGGGGAGAATTTGGAAATCAACATTTTTTAAATGAATGTTAAAAATAAATCAATAAAATTTGTAAAATATAATATATGCCCCTTTGAGAACAGGGACTGTGTTGTTTTTATTTTTATTTTAACCTGAGCACTTAGCACAGTGCCTGGCACATAATAAATGTGTGATTGGTGTTTCTTGACTGACAGGCTGAGAATCTGTGAGAACACAGAGGAGCTCTCTCTGAGGAGCCTAGGTGACCAGACACATGATGAGAAACGCTATGCCTGGGACCAAACATCAGCTAGAACCAACACATTACACTGTCTGACCCAAGAGGCATATTCCTACAGCTCATAACACTCTAATGGTTCACAGATAAAACTTTTTACCAATCCTAGGAAGAAAGAGACCTTAGCACACAGAACTTCAGAGTTAGGAGAGCCCTTAGAACAGAGGATATCAGAGCTAGGGGGACAGAATGTCAGCAATGAAAGGAACTCTAGAACACAGAATTTCAGACCTGAAAGGGAACAGAAAATGTCCACTCTACAAGGGGCCTTAGAGATCATCTAGTACAATTCCCTTGTTTTATAGGGAAGAAAACAGAGGATCAAAGGAGATAATATTTGTAAAGCGCTTAGCACAATTACTGGCACACATTAGCTGCTGTTATTGTTACTACTGCTGCTACTGTTATCATTATTATGTCAAATATTTTGTACAGCGGGAAGTTCAATGGCACTGCAGAAGAGAGAAGCATCTAACCCAAGCTAACATAGTGAATTAGTGAAAGAGTTGGTTAGACTAAAAGACAAGTCTTATGACTCCAAGGCTAAAGCTCCCTTCACTGTATCATACAATTTCAGAGCACATGCAAAACCACAGTGCAGGACCTTCCAGTGCTGAAAGACCAGCCAACACCAAACTTCTCAAATCTAAACTAGTGTACCTCAAACTCCAAAGGCTCAGCAGCAGCACCTCCCACTTGCATCCAATCTGAAAGTCCTGACTCCTCACCGGCCCTTCACTCAAGGCTCCCCTGACATGCAATCACTCTGCTCTGATTAAACACAGAGATTAATGTAATACACCATAAATTCTACCCCCAATCCTCGTCCCGAAGCCACAAGTTTGAATCCTGCCTCAGAAACTTACTTCTCAGGGTTATCAAGAAGTTGGGAATGTGAGGAATATCACCTACCTCACGGGGTTATTGTGAGAACTAAATGAGATAACATGTATAAAGTGCTTTACAAACCTTCAAGTTCTATAGAAATGCTAACTATTATTATTATTACTATTATTGCCTATTCACGTGACAGGTGGCACCCATAGCTGATTACAGAGCCATAAATAAGGTAAGGCTATGGGGCAAAATTTAGAAGACATAAAAATTTAGCACATGCACTTATAGCAATAGAAACGATGAGTTTGTTAACCAGTTATTAACATGACTAATTCATTTTTTAAAAGAAGCGATCGGAGGATGCTGTTAATAACACTTATCCACAAGCCACTATAGTAAACAACTCCCCCTCTCCCTTAACTGAAATTTCTCTTAATTACTCCCTGTATTCTTTTCATATCATAAATTACAAAGTCAATTTGAGGGTACCTCTCCCATTGCTTGACCCAGATTTGCTGCTTGTTCCAGCACTGAAGTAGCTAATGACTACCCTGATTGACCAGATCAGTCAAGCCTTCACTTACCATAGTCCAGGGCTGCCTGGTTAATCCTGACCACAATCCTTGCTGAGTAGGCTTCACAGAATGGGACCAACATCCCAAGGAGGAATCCCAAGGTACAGACTAGAAACATGGCTGATCCTGGCAATGAGTTGAGGATTGAGGAACCTGGTGAGAACAGGATAGCTGGTACCTCATCAAAAGGGTTTGGGGGTTAAAATAGAGCTAGTTCTGTCAAAACTGATCCAATCCCTTCACTTCATCAATTCCCTCTTCTTCTTTCAGGAAATACGGTAAAAGGGAAAATTTAATCAAATTGAGAGTTGGGTACCTGAGTTTTAATCCCACATCTACCACTGATATGATGTGTGATCTTGGACATTTCCCTTTCCAGGCCTCCATTTCATCCTTTATTAAATAGATGTGACCACTCCTGCCTCACCCACCTCCAAGTATGGTTACAAACAGCCAATGGATGGAAAAGTGGGAAAAGTGCTTACTATTCAAGTCCTTGCTAGAACCACCCCAGAAGGACTTTACCTGCATTTTCAGATTTAACAGAGCTATAGAAAGAAAGAAAAGAAATGCTTTGGGGATGTTCCCAGAGAAACATACACCAATCATCCCAGCTTGGTCCCCACCCTGTACCCAATCACCTGTTCCAGTAGACACGCTTGGAGGCTGGGAGGCCAGTCCTATGCCCATAGCTACCTTAGCCCTACTGATTTTCAGGGAACATGCAGAGACCTTTTTCAAGGGACCTCGGAGAATCGGTGACTAATATCACAAAAGGACTAGTCTTATTGGATGAGTTTGTTTCCCAGATACTCTGTGACTCAGGTCCAGCTCTAGACTTCCTATGTAAGGACTCAAATCCAACAAAGAACCTGCCAAAGGTCTAGTTAACCCTTTGCATGCAAGGTTTAGTTGAAAGAACTGGGGATATTTTATCTGGAGTAGAGAAGACTTCCATGAAAGGTTGTTGTATAGACAAAGGGTAAACTCAATTTTCCTTAGAGAGATCCTTAGAGGAGCAAATTTTTGCTAACTCTTGACTCAATTCTTTTTTCCAGAATGCTTACATCATTAGACACCTTGGTGGCTAGTTTCCTGACTGGTGACTCCCCAGTGCCGACCACCATTTCTTGATGGATCAGAGTGATATTTCACTCCTGATTCAACTCACTCTCCTGACTTCTCCATCTCCCTGACAAGTGCCTTGCTCCACTGAGGTACCCTTCCCTCCTCCAACTTTTTAGTTCTCCTTTATACATCATCTTCCCCCACTGGGCAAAAACTATCTTATTTAATTGTATTTGTATCGCTGGGGCTTAGCACAGTGCCTCACATAGTAAGTACTTAATAAATGCTTTATGCTTACCTACCTCTAAATGTGGGCAGCTAGGTTGCACAGTGGATAGAGCACTGCACTTAGAATCAGGAAAACTTAGATTCATGAGTTCAAATTCAGCCTCAGACACTTGCTAGCTTTGTGATCCTGGGCAAGTCACTTAACCCAGTTTCCTCATCTGAAAAATTAACTGGAGAAGGAAATGGCAAACCACTCCAGTATCTTTGCCAAGAAAACTCCAAATTGGATCCAAATGGGATTATAAGAGTTAGATACAACTGAAAAGACTAAATAACAATACCTTTCAATAGAAGGAAAACCTTCCTAAGCCTTGGTTGTCCCAGAGTGGAAGAGGCTGCCTCAGGAGTTAGTATGTTCCCCATCATTGGAGTTCTTTAATCAAAAGTTGGTTGACCACCTGTCAATGAGGTTGTAGAGGAGATCCCTATACAGGTCTGGGTTGAACTAGAGGGAACTTCCAACTCTAAAATTTGATGGGGTCAGCACTTCTAGCTTTTCCTAGATCCTTTCCTTTCCCCAAGTTCAGTATCTCACCAGTTCTTCGGAACAGCCCCTTAGCTGGAGTACGGCAGGAATAATTAGTCCTCCTACGTGGAAAAAGAAGCTGAGGCCCAGAAAATACCTAAGGTCACGTACAGAATTAGTGAAAATGCTAGCATCTACATCTTGGAACCATCAAGCTGGTGTTACTTTTCATTATACTGGGGACCAAATCACCAGAGTACTTGGACAAATTTAATTACTTGCTAAAAGAGATAGGATCCTGTAGGACTCTAAGAATAAGCCTCCGAGATCATCACTAATCCTATGAAAAAAAATCAAATGTCAGCATCATAGGTTTTAAAGTTTAACGTTTAGAATGTTAGAGCCAAAAGGAGTTCGAAAATAATAGAGCACAGAACACCAGGGCTGGAAGGGATTTTCCAAAATAGGAGCTTAGAATATAGAATGTTAGAGATCAAAAAGACCATAGAAAAATAAATGTAAACATTGGAATGGACCTCAGAAACTAGAACAAGGAATGGCAGAACTGGAACAGAACTTAGCACTTAGAGGGGCAGAGCTGAAAAGGACCTTAAAGATGGGTTCTTAACATCTTAAAAAGGGGTTCTTAACATTTTTGTGCCATTGACCCACTTCTAACTCTGGCAGTCTGTTGAACTCTGTGTACCACTTTCTCAGAATAATGGGGTTTTTTTTAATAAAATACAAAAGAATACAAAGGAAATCAATTATACTGAAATAGTTATCCAAAAAAATTATTTTAATCAGTTCATAGATTCCAGTTTAAGAACACCTTATCTAGTCCAACACCCTTATTTTGTAGATAAGAGGAACAGGTCCAAATATGGTAACTGATTTGTCCAATGTCACACAGCTAGTAAACGGTAGTGTTAGCACAAGAACCCAGGTCTCCTGATGATACCTTTGCTTTGAACCCCATTGCCTCCTTATGATCCCTTCATTCCCCTCCCCCCAAAGAAATAGTTTTCCCACTCATACCTCAATCTGTTACCTGTAGAAGATGGATCATAAGTGGTTAGGCCTTGGGTCTTCCCTCTCCCTGGGCCAGAGACTGCTTTATAAGCCTCCCAAAGAGGATGACACTTTGGGAAAAGGGAACGGCAACCATGAGCACCTTGCGCCTAGGGAGGGGCCCATTTGCTTTTGATGGACACTGTTTTCTCTGCAAATAAGGACCTTTGCCAACTAGATTCACCCCTGATGAGGTGATAGGAATATGCCACGTTGCTGGGCATAGCTGCCAAGGAGCCCATCAGTGAGCTGACATCTTCATCTCCTCCCAAAGGTAGCCAGAGGTTACTCCCAGAAAGACAGGACTCCTCAAAATCATAGCAATCTATGATGAAGAAAATGTGACACACAAATTGCAAGGAAAAAGGAGGGACTGAACCATCTTCATATCCAAGTCAGAAGTTCCCACAAGGAGGGGTATGACTGAGATGATCTTCATCCCAGGGCTGCTGTAAAGAAAGCAATTTGTAGGGGCAGCTAGGTGGCACAGTGGATAGAGCTCTGGTCTTGGAGTCAGGAGGACCTGAGTTCAAATCCAGCCTCAGATACTTAACACTTTCTAGCTGTGCGACTCCCAGCAAGTCACTTAACCCTGATTGCCCCCTCCCCGAAAAAAAAGCAATTTGTAAGCCTTGAAGAGACTTAAGCTAGACCTGTAATTAATATGACCTCTCAAGGCCACCCAACAACATTCAGAAAGGCACAAACTAATTTTTTTTGTTTTGGTTTTTTGGGGGGTTTTGTTTATTTATTTTTAGCCTTCAGCATTCACTTCTATGAGATTTTGAGTTCCAAATTTTCTTCCCATCTCTCCCCTCTCTCCTCCCCAAGACGGTGTGCAATCTGAGATGGGTTCTACATATGCATTCATATTGAACCTATTTTCATGTTAGTCATGTTGTAAAGTATTAGAACCAATGGGAGAAACTACAAGAAAGAAGAAATAAACAAAAAAGAAAAAAAAAGAGAGATCAAATAATGTGCTTGGATCTGCCTTCAGACTCCATAGTTCTTTTTCTGGATGTGAACAGCATTTTCCATCATTTGCCCTTTGGAGTTGTCTTAGATCTTCGCATTGCTGAGAGGCGATGAGTCTGTCAAAGTCAGTCATCATACAATGTGGCTGTTACTGTGTACAACATTCTCCTGGTTCTGCTCACTTCACTCAGCATCAGTCCATACAAGTCTTTCCAGGTTTTTCTGAAATCTGCTTGCTCATCATTTCTTATAGCACAATAGTATTCCATTGTATTCATATACCACATCTTGTTCAGTCATTCTCCAACTGATGGGCATCCCCTCAGTTTCCAACTATTTGCCACCACAAAAAGAGCTGCTATAAATATTTTGGTACATGTGGGTCCTTTTCCCATTTGTATGATCTTTTTGGGATACAGACCTAGAAGTTGTATTGCTGGATCAAAGAGTATGCACATTTTTGTAGCTCTTTGGGCATAGTTCCAAATTGCTCTCCAAAATGGTTGAATCATTTCACAACTCTGCCAACAATACATTAGTGTTCCAATTTTCCCACATCTTCCCCAGCATTTATTATTTTCCTGTTTTGTCATGTTAGCCAACTTGATAGGTATGACATGGTATCTCAAAGTTGTTTTGATTTGCATTTCTCTAATCAATAGTGATTTAGAGAATCTTTTCATATGAGTATAGATAGTTTTACTTTCTTCATCTGAAAACTACCTGTTCATATCCTTTGACCATTTATCAACTGGGGAATCTTACAAATTTGGCTCAGTTTTCTATATATTTTAGAAATTAGACCCAGAAAGGTACCGACTATTAAGGGCAAAAATCAACAATGATGTAGTGGAAATCAATTGACAAGCATATATTAAACACTTACTGTATATCAAGGAAAGACAATTAGATTTGAAGTCGGTTCAAATTCTGGCTCTGCTACTGATTACCTAATTGATCTTGGGTAAGTGACTTCCCCTTCCTAGCCTTCAACTTTGCTCAGTATAAAAATATGTAAGTTGGACTAGATTTTTCTCTAAAGGCCCTTCTGACTTGAAATCCTATGACCCCATGATCAACTTTCAGCAAGATGCAATGGCAGCTTTGAGACTGGTCTATCCCTTCCTAAGAATGTTTGGTTCCACAGCCACGGCTTGCTGTAGCTCCACCCTGAGAGCTGACATCAGGACCAGAGAATGCTGGTCCAAGACTGAACCCTTCCCTGACCCCAGCAGAGCTCCAACTTCAGCTTCACACTAAGCCATAATTCTAGTTGCCGGCTCTCTTTCTGGGAATTCTCTGTCTGCCACTGGCAGAAGATGAAGATGTCAACTCTAGATGGCTGAGACATGAGCTATAGCTCCTAAGGGATCCAAAAAAGAAAATGGGGTTGGGTCAGTACTCAGGGACCCAGGACTACACAAAATACAAGTCATCATGATAAAGGATTGAAAGCTCCATCTTCCTGTATTAATAGCTTAACTGCCTCTGGGCCCAGCTGTCTCTGCCATAGGAGATGCCATCCTGCTTTCTGACTTGGTGGAAAGGACTCTGGAATAGGAGAGAGAAAATAACAGCTCAAATATTTAGTACTCAGTCACTAGCTGAGGCCAAGTTACTTCTTCCCTCTGTTTCCTCCTCTGTAAAATGGAGATGATAACTCTTTCTCTACCTAACTTTAAGGGCTGGTATGAGAATCCAAGGACAGAATGGATGAGAAAGCAAGTCCATTTGTAGCACAATATATATATATACATATATACATATATATGTATGTATACATATATACATACATGAGCTATTGTACAGTCATTTCAGTCATGTCCAACTCTCCATGACTCCATTTGGGGTTTTCTTGGCAAAAATACTAGAGTGGTTTGCTACCTTATTTTACAAATAAGGAAACTGAGGCAAATAGGGTTTAAGTGACTTGCCCAGGGTCACACAGCTAGTAAGTGTCTGAGGCTAGATTTGAACTCATGACTTCAGGCTGGGTGCTCTATCCACTGCACCACTTTAGCCATCTATAGTTACAAATACCTTTCGTAATTATATACATACATAGGATCATCAGAATGAGACTAGAAAGCAACTTAGAGCTCCTCTGTTCCAACACTTCTTTTTTTGCAAAAGAAGAAACTAAGGCACAGAGAAGGGACAGGACTTTCCCAAGGTCACAAGTGGCAAAACTGGCATCAAACCCAGGTCCCCAGACTCCAAATCCAGGGGTCTGTCCACAACGACGTGTTGCTTATCTCTCCATCTAGATGATGAGCTTCTTAGAGCAGGAACATCATCCCTCTTCCTCATAGTAAAAACTGGATATAGGGTTAGGCAAAACTAGGACACTATATATATAAATATATATATATGTATTTACATACATATATATGTGTGTGTGTGTGTGTGTGTGTGTTTGCATGTGTGTGTGTGTGTGTGTGTTTGCGTGTGTGTGTGTGTGTGTGTGTGTAATCTTAATTCAGAGCTGGAAAGGACCTTAGCAACATCTACTCCAAGGGTTGGCAAACTATAGCCTGAGGGCCAAATCCAGCCCACCACCTGTTCTTTTGTATAGCCTATGAGCTACAGTGGTACCATTCTTAGCTCACGTACCACTCGGTTACCATCTTATTCCTGCTAATGCTTTCATGGTCTTTTAGGGGCTTCCAATCATTTCAGAGTTTCATATGGCATCTTGGTTGGAGTGTTTTCTCTTTAACTTTGGAAAATAATCCCCTTGGAGGCGATGGAGGCAGTGGTGGTGGTGGTGGTGGTAGGAAGATCTCAGTGATAAAAGTCCAAGAGACTGGGTCTGTCATTGGCTTGCTGTGGAACCCTTCCTATCTCTGGTCTCAGTTCCCTCTTCTAGAAAATTGGGGGTTAGACCCAATAATCCCAAAAGTCCCTTCTAGCTCTACTGTTCTATGAGTCTGTGAAAATGAGAGGAAGAGCCAGTGAGATGTAAATGGCTTCTGCGTGCCACTTCTCTACCCAGCCCTGTTTTGGGCACAGTGGTCACACAGAAGAAGGAGACAGGAAGTACTTACTAGCTTGCAGGCACTGTGCAAGTCCCCTAACCTCATTATGCCTCCTGCCCATCAGGAATCATCACGTATGGTTGGAAAGACAAGACTCATGCACAAAAAAACAATACAACAATAACAATACAAGAAAGTCTGTAATAGAACGATGGGTGAGGAGAACAATATGGTCTCTGAGGGGAATAATACCTTGATGAGGAAGCTTCCTCACACCCATTATCCCACAGCCTACAGGGAAGAGGCATCACAGCAACATTTAACCCCCTTTTAAAGATGAGGAAAGCAAGGTCCATAGAGGTCAAGTGACGTATCCAACATTGCACAGTAAGTTAGTTGTGATGCAGAATGATGAAACAGAAAAAAGCGATAGACTAGAAGAAGCCCAGCCAGCTGGGCTTCTGCCAACTCATTGTATGACTTTGAACAAGTCATTTCCCTTCACTGTGCTTCAGTTCCCTCCTCTGTAAAATGGCTTCTGAGTTGGCTTCTGGATGTAAAGTTCTATGAGTTTCACCAAGAAGAGAACCCGGAGTAGCATAATAGAAAGAACACTGGACTTGGGAGTTAGAAGATGTAGGCTCAGGGCAGCTAGGTGGCACAATGGCTAGAGCTCTGACCTTGGAGTTAGGAGGACCTGAGTTCAAATCCGACCTCAGACACTTGACACTTACTAGCTGTGTGACTCTAGGCAAGTCTCTTAACCCCGACTGCCTCACCAAAAAAGAAGAAGAAGAAGATGATGATGTAGGCTCAACCCTATCTCTGTCACTTACTAGGTATATCACCCTCAATTTCCTCATCCCTAAAATGAAGAGAATGGACTAGATGGTCTGCCTTTCCACTTAAATCTATGATTCTATGACTTGCATCCCCAGCTCTTTCCAGCCTACCATGTAGTCAAAGAAGGGAATGATCAGCATGAGCAAAGGGCCTAAAAACAGGTAGGAGTCTGGTGTGAGGGAGCTCTTCAGAGTCTGGAAACAATCCCTTTCTACGGATACATCCTCCTTCAGAGCAAACACGTACAGGATTTCCATCTCCCAAAATGCTACTGCTTTAACGTCCTTTGTCTCAGTTTACCAGTCCATGAAATGGGTGTAACGTGTAACTGCAGAGTAACTTTCTCATCACTGAGATACAAATCAAGCTCATTGGAAGGAGATGCAAATATTTACTGAAATGAAGTCATATTCACTATTGACTCTAGGGAAGGAAGATTTTCTCTTTCTTAGCGTTTTCACCACGGAAGAGACCTCACGGCTCACTGGAAATCCATTTCGATGGCAACCGGCAATCTGGGCATTCGAATGGCATCAGGAGCAGTGTGGTGCAGTGGAAAGGGCACTGCCTCTGGAGTAAGAGGACCTGGGTTCGAATTCCACTTCTAATGCTAACTACTTGTGTGACCTTGGGCAAGTCACCAACTCCTTGGACCTCAATCGCTTCCTCTATAAAGTGAGGTGGTTGGATAAATTGGCCTCTGAGGTCCCTTCCAGCTGCAGCTCCAGGATGCTGTGACGGGGCAGCATTCTGACTCTCCTGCTCAAACATTCAGATGTCACTACAACCCAAGGCCAACAACAACCAACACCTTTCCATTTATTTAGTCAATCAGTAAACATTTACAAAGCATTTGCTACTGTACACAAGAAATTCAGGGAGAGAGACATACCTTAATCCCGTGCGATCACAGAAGGCTCAGAGCTACAGAGAATTTTACAGGTTATCTAATCCAACCCTTTCATTTTACAGATGGAGAAACTGAGGCCCAGAAAAAGTGACCTCAAAGGGTTAAATAAATGTGATGTAGCAGTAGCAGTAGGGAAAGGGTAAGGGACTAAACATTTATATAGTACCTACTATGTGCTAAGCACTAATAAGCATTGATGGAGTGCTTGGATCCCAATTTCTCCCTGGCCTCAGAAACACTATCCTTGGTAGTTTCCCTACAGCCCAAGGACCCTATCTCTGACAATGACTCACGAGTGGGCCCAGTGAGGCAAACTATCTCTCCCTGTTGCAAGAACAAGCTGACCCTGTAGAATTTCCCTTGTATGAACAGGACTGTCTTGTACCAGCAGAACTACCAAGCCCTGATGTCCACAGTTAACTGTATATAATCCAGAGGTCAAGTTAATAGACGTCAACTCCCAAAACTATCTCGTTTCAGACATAACAGACTAAAAACACACCCTTTGGGAAACCCCCGCCACAGGTTTTCAATAGTGAATGATATAGTTTTATGTTATCAGCTAACTAGCATACTTGACACATAATCCACTACTTTTCCTACATAAACTTCAGCATCATTCTTGTTAGGTTGCCAGGTCCCTAAGGAGCTCTGCCCACCATGGTAGAATTCCTTAAGGATCTCTACCCGATGTATAGCGTAACAATAAATCTTTGCCACATTGACTTAAAGAATGCTTGAGTCTGTGAATTCATTCCAAATGACCCCATCCTATACTCTGGTCTTTGAGGGCTCTTAAACTCTCAGACCTCAACAGCCCTTTATACATATTATCTCATTTAACCCTCACAACAACCCTGTAAGGTAAGTGCTGTTATTATCCCCATTTTACAATGGGGGAAACTGAGACAGACAAAGTTTAAATGACTTGCCCAAGGTCACACAGCTAGTAAGTGTCTGAGGCCAGATTCATCTCAAGTCTTCCTGAGTCAAGGTCCAGAGCTGTATCTGCTATGCAGTAGAGGTGGTAAAATTTCCCAAGTCAAGACAAGTAGGAAATACCGTAGCTGAGATTCAAACCCAAGTCTTTAAACCTCCAATCCAGTGCTGTTCCCATTGCCTGGAGGAGGTGGCACCCAAGCTGGACTTTGATTCACAAGTAGAGGGCCTTTCAGATGAGGACAAAGGGCTTTTCATTACGAGCAATGGGTCTTTATTTTCAGTGATGATCAAGGAGGGGTTCAGTACATGTGGGACCAGTGGTAGAGTTCAGGAAAGAGTGGAACCTTTGGCCATGAGGGAGCATTTTGATGTAGTCACCCAGAAAAGCACTTTCTGTCCCCTGTAGACAATGATAGAATTGAGCAATTGTATGTATTATAAATTCATTAAGACAAAGCTCGTGGAACTAGAATGAATCCCAGGAAAGATCCAGCTCCACACCTTCAGGGGATATGTTATACCTAGTTTATAGATGAGCACAATGAAGTCCAGTGATGTGATTATTTTCCCAAGTTAATAAAATAGAGTGGAGCTGAGACTAGAACGCACAGCTCTTGTTCCTCAAACCACCCTGTAATGTAGGGGATTATCTGGGTCAATAAAGAGCACTAGCTAGCAGTTAGAAGACCTTGATTTCAGTGACATATCTACTATTCATCCCACTTTGGATACTTCTCTGAGCCTCAGTTTCTCCATCCATAAAATGGGAACAATAGTCACTACCCACCCCTACTTCAGAGGGCTTTTGTGAAGATCAGGAGATAATAGATTTGCAGGTATTTTGTGATTATAATAGCAAGAGGTAGGGTGGTATAGTGCATAGAAAGCTCCTGAGTCAAGAGGACATCCACTGAAATCCTGCCTCTATATGAAATCATACCAGCTGTGTGACCCTAGGCAAGTTGTTTAACCACACAGCGGCCCTAAGCAACTTTCTAAGGCTGTAAGTTGAATGGCATTTATAGACCTACATTGCTAGAGGGCATTTTCTTCACGGGGAGTTCTCTGCAGCAAGGAAATCACAGGTCTGATTTTTTTAACCCTCACTGCATGTTATTATCATCCCGGTCACCATCAAGATAAATTGTCCAAGAAGCAGTCTGGATCCTATGGGACCACCAAAGGATGAACAGGAAACCAAAACCTCAGTGAGATAACCCAATGGTCCAGGGTCAGAACAGAAACAAAAATGATAGTGTGGAGTTGTTAAAATTGGTTTGGGCTCGATCTGCTTCAGGGTCAACAGATCTCAGGGAATGAATTCATCTCAGTCAGAAAGAACCTAAGGCCGATTAGTACGTAAGAATTCCCTCTAAAACCACCTCTAAATGCCATCCAACCTTTGACTGAAGAGCTCTCCTGAAGAGGACTCTGCTAAGGCAGCCCATTCCAAATTTGAACAACACCAACACTTAGGATTTTTTTCCATACACAAAGTCAAAATCTGCCTCTCTTCCACTTCTACCCACTTCTCTTGGTTCTCTCTGGAGCCGAGAAGAACCAGTCTAATCTCACACAATAGCCTTCTAAATACTTGACGACAGCTGCCATGTTCTCCCCCCAAGTCTTCTCTTTTCCAAGCTAAATACCACCAGTTCCTTTAACCAGTCCCCACATGACATGACCTCAATGCACGTAATCATCCTGGTAGTCTTCCTTTGGATGTCTCCCAAATGTCCTTCCTAAAATCAAATGCCCCCAAAAATTCAGCCCCATTGATCAGAGTCAAGGTTGCTGATATTGAGCCAAGGAAATCTGGAGGTCGGGTGGTCTAAGTCAGTCAGGGTCACCAGGAATCCAGAACAGATGAAGTAATTGGAGACCCTACAAGAAATATCGAAGTCAAAAAGTTTTGTAAGCCTTGTCATTCCAGTGGCCCGTGACCCCAGCTGTTGCCTGAAGATTCAGTTTTACAGAGGGAAAATGAGGCCCAGAGAGGAAAGTGACTCCTCCAAGGTCACAAAGCTATTAAGTGGGATATTGAGGACTTGCACTCAGGTCATCCACTTTTCCCACTGAATTGTCCTGCCAATCTGTGCCAATCATTGAGTTTTATGCACAGAAATGCCCTAGACTCTTGTTCTGTTCTCTCTCTTTTTAACACAATGTGTGTTATTGGGCAAATCAATTCTCTCTGGGCTTCATTGTTTCCCACTATAAAAACAGAGGAAGGTGGACCAGATGGCATTTAAAGTCACCATCTGACATTCTATAATTCTATATTGAGTGGTTACACTATACACTCCAGCAGAGGAAAACGAATTGGATGTCAGGTCTAGGGTTCTGATGCTGTGAATGGGGTTGCAACGTGTCTGTGCTGTATTCTGAGCCTGCCTCTGTCTGTGAAGTCACTCACCCATCTGTGAGGTCACACCAAGTGAAGGTAGCTTCTGTGAACCTCCCTCCCTACCCTTGATAGGACATCTCTATGGTGTCGCAAAGCAGGAGTTTGCTCCATATCGAGTTCATTTCTTCCCAATCTAGTGTAGTAATAGCCCATTCCCTGAACAATCCCTCCCGTGGAATCTGAGGGGGCAAACATGCCTCGGAATCAAAGGGGACGTTCAATCAACTGTTCCAACAATCCAGAGAATGAGAGTGACGGAGAGCCCACCCCAACTTCATTGACCAGATCCAGCAGGTAGAGACAATCTTGGAGTTATAGCAAGGTACCTGGAGTAGAGCAAGGAGACTCCCAAGGAAGATTGGGGCCCGGTTCTGGGCCTGGTTGGGAGAGACCCAATCCCATGTGCCCTTTTTGAGCAGGAAGAAGTAAAGGTCTATGTGCCTCAAACTCTCTGGCCCAGACCCCTGGGAAGGCAGACCACTAAGATCAGATCCTCAAAGGTCTCTAGTATGACCTCCTGTGGAGGGGCTTGTCAGCTCAAAGGAAGGTCCCCTGCCCAGGCTCTACTTTTAGAAGGCCCTTTCAAAGTTTTGTAGCAACCTACATTCATTTATTCATTCATTCATGCACACATGCATGAATACAACAGCTATTTATGAAGTTCCAGGAATCATGGAAGGTGTAGGAGATACAAGGCCAAAGACAAAATATGGCCTTGAAGGAGTTATATTCTAGTGGGGACAAATAATATGAGCATAGACAAGTATAGAAAATACATACAGATGCTATCCACATCCAGAGAAAGAACTGCTAAATAGATGCATGTATAGTATGGTTTTACATGTATACATATGTGTGTATACATATATATGCATATTTGTGTCTAAAGGCATCCTTCTCTAGTGCAGGGTAGGGAGGGAGAGAGAAAAAAAATTTAAGTACACAGCAGAAAACAAAAGAAGACTTAGAAGGAAGCACAGAAAAACAGGGTAGTTTTTTTTCCACTTAACAATTTTTTTTTTCAAATCACATGTAAAGATAGTTTTCAACATTCATTTTTGTAAGATTTTGAGTTCCCTCTCTCCCATTCCTCCTCCCCAAGACAGCAAGCAATCTGATATAGGTTATACATGTACAATCATGTTAAACGTATTTTCACATTGATCATGTTGTGAAAGAAGAATCAGAACAAAAGGGGGAAAAGCATGAGAAAGAAAAAACAAAAAAGGCAAAAATAGTAATAGCAGGGTACTTTTGAAAACAATGTGTAATATTTATTACATAGTTTTTCAAAAAAAGTAAACGATATGAAATGGAAATTCATGGTTTTATGCTGAATCTTCTTTTTATGTTGTGCTGTGTACATGGACATGTTCTTTTTTTGTCTTTTTGTATTGAAGTTCAAAATGAATAAAAAAATTTTAAAAAGAAAATACATTGAAAGTAATTTCATGAGATCGGGGAAGCTGGCAGCAGCTAAGGACATCAGGATAAGCCTTGAGAAGGAGGTGGCATTTGAGCTAAACCTTGAAGGAAGGTAGGGAGAGATGTTGTGGAGGTATAATTGACAGGCCTTGAATGGCCAAGGGTGAGGTGTAGAGGGATGGAAAGTAAAGAATCAAGAAGGATTCTGAGGCTTAAACATGGGTGAGTGGAAGGATAGTGGTACCTTCAAAAGAAATAGGGGAACTAGGAAGGGGGAAGAGGTTAGGTTTAGGAGAAAAAATATAAAGGTTACCTAAGGTTTTAGTAATTGTATGTCTCAAAATTTTGACAGTACCAATTTCAAATAATCTGTCCCGGGGCAGTTAGGTGGCGCAGTGGATAGAGCAGCACTGGCCCTGAAGTCAGGAGGACCTGAGTTCAAATCTGGCCTCAGACCAAACACTTGACACGTACTAGCTGTGTGACCTTGGGCAAGTCACTTAACCCCAATTGCCTAACTGAAAAAACAAAAACAAAAACAAAAAAAAATCTGTCCCCTTAAATTCAACATTTCAGCAAAGAGTCATTGAATGAATCAAAGCAAGAAATGTTACAATGAAAATATATGAACATGATTACACATACATAACCTTTATCAAATTGTTTACTGTTTTTGGGAGGGGGAAATGAGGGAGGAAGGAAGAAAATTTGGAACTCAAAAAAATTTTTAAGTGAATGTTAAAAATTGTCTTTATATGTAATTGGAAAAAATAAAATACTATTAATTTTTTAATTTAAAAAGAAATTAAATTTATTTATTATATATTATAGATAATACATTATTATATATTATAGATAATATATTGTTATATATTATAGATAATATATTGTTATATGTTGTAGATAATATATTATTATACATTGTAGATAATATATTATTATTATAAAGAAATGTAATTTAATTTAAAAAAAGAAAACATATGTACATTCTCTCCAATAGTTACAAGCTAGGGACATATAGCAACCACCTAGGAAATCATGCATGTATGCATACACAGACACACAAGCACACAAACATACTCATACATGTGTCATTTCTTGTGTGTCTGGCATGTCAAGTGTACCCTACCCAGGGTTGCCACTGACTGGCCATGACTATTTCTAGTCACCAATGCCAGTAGCACAGCTAATTTGGAGGGCAGGAACATGCAGAGAGGAATCAGAAAGCTGGAATTCAAATTTCACCTCTACCAAAATTCTCAAACATAGTGGTGGTACATTTGTGGGTGACAGCAAGCTCAAAGGCAGAATCCAGATCCAAGCTGTTGCCAATGTCTGTCCAATTCACCTCTGCGACATCTCTTGAGTAAGCCCTCTTCTCTCTGACACTGCCACCACTCTAGCAGGCCTCCATCACCTCATGCCTGGATTACTGCAATAGCTGCTGGTGGGTCTGCCTGCCTCAAGTCTCTCCCCACTCCAATCCATCCTCCATTCAGCCACTAAAATGCTTTCCCTTAAATGCAAGTGTGATCATGTCACACACACACACACACACACACACACACACACACACACACACTCAGTAAACCCCTGTGGCTCCCTATTGCCTCCAGGAGTAAATACAAAATGCTTTGTTTGACATTCAAAGCCCTTCATAACCTAGCTCCCTGCTACCTTTCCAGGCTTCTTAAACGTTATTCCCTGACAAGTACTTTTTAATCCAGAGACACCAGCCTCCAGTGTTAAACAAAACACTCCATTTCTCAGCTCTGGGCATTCTCTCTGACTCTCCCTCCTCTGTGCTGAGTACTGACCTCCCTGGCTCCCTTTAAGTCCCACCTAAAAGCCCATTTCCTACAGGAAGTCTTCCCTAATCCTTCTTAATTCCAGTGCTTTCCCTCTTTTAATTATTTCCTATTTATCCTGTAGATAGCTTACTTTGTATATATTTGTTTGCAGGTTGTCTCTCCCATTAGATTATAAGCTCTTTGTGGGTAGGAAATGTCTTTTGCCTTTTTGCATCCCCAGTGCTTAGCACAGTGCCTGGTACATAGTAGGTGCTTAATAAATGTTTATTGAATTATGATTGTGTGAGGGACAGTCTGTGCAAAGACTGGGATGGGATGGAGGAGTATCTCATGAAAAGTGAGTAGGTTGAGTTAACCGCATCATCAGGGTATTTGAGGGAGAGTGATTTTCCTAAACCACAGGTCCAATCAGGTCACTCCATTACTCAGTAAATTCCAGTGACTCCCTATCACCTCTAAGATCAAATACAAAATCCTCTGTTTGGTGTTCAAAGGCTTTCATAACCTAGCCCCTCTCCTTCTTTTGCAGTCTTCCTATACTCTACTGCTCTCCCCAGCTACTCTCCCAGGCAGTGAAAACTGTCCTCTTTGCTGTTCCACAAATAAGACACTATCTCCTACCTCGGGCAATTTCCCTGGCTGTCCTGCCTACCTGGAATGTTCTTCCTCATCTCCACCTGGCTTCTCTGGCTTGCTTCAAGCCTCAGCAAAAATCTCACTATCTACAGGAAGCCTTTCTCAATTCTTAATTCTAGTAACTTCTCTCTCTTAACTATTCCTATTTATCCTGTATTTATAGCTTGTTTGTCCATATTTGTTTTCCTGTTGTCTCTCTCCCCCCCATTAGATTGTAAGCTTCTTGAGGGCAGGGACTGTCTTTTGCTTCTTTTTATAGCCTCAGAACTTAGCACAGTGCCTGACATATGGTAGGCACTTAGTAAATGCTTATTGACTGCCTGACTATGTGAATCTCCCTCCCTAGGCCATCTCGACAGGGAACTCTCACGGTATCTGATGAAGGAAGCGTAAATGAGAATCCTGAAAATTTGTGTTTGGTCACCCGGACCCTTGAGGGGAGCACCAGTAAGTAGGGGGTTGGAGGAGCTGGACTTGGGGGGGGGGAAGGAGGAGGAAAGAATTGGATTCTATAGGACTGTGTTGTAAAACTGTTGCTGTTGTTTGGTGGTGGTGGTGGTGGTGGTGGTAGTGATGGTAGTGGTGGTTCTTTGTTCTCAAAGAGGACCACTAGCTCAGGTTGTCTTTGGTGCACTTTTTCAGCCTCCCTTTCTGTGACCTTTTCCTTCCTCCCAATATTCTGATAAACCCACCAAAGCACTCTGTTACCATACTATCTCTTCCTCTCCCTCCCAAGCAAGGTACTGAGAAACTCCCTAACTGATAACAAAATCACATTTACATAAGTTTTGTAATTACCAGGAGCCTTTTACTTTAAACCTCAGAAAAACCCTACAGTGGAGGCAGGGCAAGTATTATTTCCCTCATTTATAGAAGAGGAAACTGAGGCTCAAGGAAGATGAGTTGCTGGGGTAACAGGCTAGTAAGTGGTAGAGGCAGGATTAAAATCCAGGTCTTATGACTGTGCCTCAAAAACTCTTTACCCCAGATCTGAAGGGGGGAGGGGCAGAGAAGCATGTTTGCATTTTAAGCAGTAGTAAAATCTCAAAGTAAAGGAATGAAAGCGATCCAATGGTGGGATTTCAGGTGTGCATCAGTGAACAGGAGGTGAGTTTTTTCGACAAAGGACTTTCTTGTCACCTGGGAAACTGAATCAATAGACAGCTACCGCCTCTACCTCTGCATAGCCCCCATTCTCTGTCCTTTTGAGGCAGCTGAGTGCCATCGTGGATGGAATGCTGGACTTGGGATCAGGAAGATCTCAGTTCCAAGACTACCTCAGATGCTTTATAGCTGTGTTACTCTGGGAAACTCATTTAGCCTCTCTCAGCCTCAGTTTTCTCATCTATAAAATAGGTTTGATAATAGTACCTATTTCATGTTATCTCATTTTGGAAATGAGATAACATGCAAAGTGCTTTTCAAATCTCAAAATGCTATGTAAATGTCAGCTATTATTATTATCTATATTTGGAAAATGCATGTGTGTTTCTATCTATGTTGAACCGTGAATCTATGGGCATGCATGTATGTGAATATATGTGGACATTTATGTGTCTGTACCTATGTATCTCTTTTGAAATCTGTGGTTGGGTGCGTCTGTGTGTGGGTTTGTGTATCTGTGTATCTGCACTATCTATCTTAACCTCCCTATTGGACAAACTCAGCCAGGACAGCCTGGAACTACCTTGGAACATTTGGAGTTTGTGGAAAACCATATGCCCCGGCACAAAAAGTTAGAATCTAGTAGCCTCTTAAGGGCTCTATCTTCCAGAACCATCCAGTCCTCTGCCTGTTCAAGGAATCATGAGGATGGTGGCAGCTTATCTTTGTGACTCCAGGGAAGGCAGATCTTCCTTAGCTATCTTCAAATCATTCAACCTTTGCTGCCAGAGTTGACCACATTGAAACTTGCATACACACATCTAACTCCCATGACTCTCTTCTCAGTCCCCTCCCTGAGATAAGATAGACAAAACTTTAGGTAATAAGTTACAGGTCCCTCAAAGACGAAAGATAAGGGTATTTGGCCAAATGGGTGTTACAATAAAACAATGGATTTGGTGGGGTTGGGGTTTGTGTGTTTTGGTTCGATAGAGAAATGGATAGATAGATAGACAGACAGAGAGACACAGATAGAGACAGACAGAGAGACGCAGATAGAGACAGACAGAGAGACGCAGATAGAGACAGATAGATAGATAGATAGATAGATAGATAGATAGATAGATAGATAGATAGATAGATAGATAGACAGATGTAGATAAAAATGTATTTGTAGCACAGCTAGGTGGCACAGTGGATAGAGCACCATCCCTGGCACTAGGAGGACCTGAGTTCAAATCCAGCCTCAGACACATAACAGGCACTAGCTATGTGACTGAGCAAGTCACTTAACCCCAATTGCTTCATCCCAAAAATAAATAAATAAAAATAAATTTTTAAAAAATTTATTTGTGCCAGTGACTGTGCTAAGCCTTGAAGAGGCAAATTGAAGCAAGCAAGACAATCTCTGTCCTCAGGGAGCTCACATCTTTCCTGAAGCCTTTCTATAGTGCCATAGTAAGCAATAAATGTTTGGTGATTGTTGATTGACTTTCATATCACACACAAAGAGGAACTGGAAGTTGGAGAGAATTACACAGCAGCATGGTTAGCCAGGAAGTGAGGTAGAGGCCTGGCTCTGGATAAGATCAGGCAAAGACTCAGCTAGCTCCTGGAACCCAGATGTTTCCAGGAGTAGAGTCCAAGGTTCCAGTGGGAAAGAGGTAAGAGTGATGGCAGCAGTGGTTCCAACTTGGTGAATAATGATGTAGCTCTGGGGGTCTTCTCAACTCCCACTTTCATTGATGAGGGAGTTGGGTCCTCCCTAGGGCAAGACTGGTTAGCTCCATCTTCTCCTCTGGATTCCCAGAGGTTCTCCTTAGGGATAGTGGAAGGCTTCTCTATAATGATTAATAATGGATTTGAAGTCAGAAGACCTGAGTTCAAAACCTAGGTCTTCTACTTATAACCTGCATGACTTTGGACAAGTCACTTTTTCTGGCTAGACTTCAGTTTTTTCCTCTGTAAAATAAGATAGTTAAATTAGATGATTTCTGAGTGTCCTTCCAGCTCCAAATTCTGTTATCTCTCTGTCCCTGAGTTTCTTCCTTTATTAAAAAAGAGAGGAAGGATATACTAGATGAATGATCTCTAAAGAATCTCACAATTCTCAAAGTCTGTGAGTTGAGTCATAGAACTGGGATAAGACTCCTTTGGGTATTTCTCTGACTTAATTAAGGTCATTGTTTGTGTCTTCAAACAGGTGAAGAAAATACAACCCGAACAGTCATCTCTTCCTTTTGCAGAAGTTTGCCAAGCTGGCTGAGTACGTACGTATATAGGAAAGATGAAATCTTTGCCATCTGCTTGGCATGGCCTGATGCTAAGGGCCCAAAGCATCATGGGAATTTGACTTGTACCCACTAGTAGCTTGTCCCAGTGGCAAGGCCCCTTGGAAGGACTTTGTTAGTGCTCTTGTCATCCCCACCAGGGAACTCCAGGATACTAGTGAAGGGTATCTCTGCTCTAAGAGTGCCCATAACTCTACCCTGTCCTTGGCCAATTTTCTTCCCCAAAAAAGGTAACACACAATGTACCCCAGTCCCCACCTCCCACTAAAAACACACCTCAAAGCATCTGATTTGAGTGGGCTTGAATATCATCTCCATATATAGCGTGGCACTCTATCATAGTCATTAATAGAAGTTATTACTAATGGTGATCCATTACTAGTCACTGTTTATGATTAATGACAAATAATCATCCAGTAACCATTACATAATATTATTAACTAGTAATTCTTAACAATAACAAATGCTCATAACTGGACTCCAAGTCTAGCACTCTTTCTGACAAATGGATGGAAAATTATGAAAAGAAACAAGATGATGCTGTAGAAAGACCACTGGACATGGAGTCAGGAGAGATTTGAATTTGAATTCTGCTTCTGATTTTTTGGGCTATGTGACCCTAGGCAAGTCTTATATCAATTCTGCCTCTTGTGGCTAAACTCCTTGAAAAAGCTTCTTACAGTAGGTACCTCCACTTCATCCCTTCTTATCTGTTCTTAACTCTATAACCTGTCTTCTGACCTCATCATTTGATTGAAACTGTCCTCTCTACCATTACCGATGATTTCTTAATTGACAAATCCAATGGCCTTTTCTCAATCCTTGTCCTTCTTGATCTCTCTGCAGCCTTTGACAGTGTTGATCATCCTCTTTTCCTTGATATTCTCTTCTCTCTAGGATTTCAGGACATTAATCTCTTCTGATTTTCCTCCTATTTGACTGCTCTTTCTCAGTGACCTTGGTTGGATCTTCATTGAGGTCATACTTGTAGACTTGTCCCACAGGGCTCTGGCCTGGACCCTCTTCCTTTTTCCCTCCATACTGCTTCACTTGCGATCTCATCAGCTCCCATAGATCAATTATCATCTCTATGATGATGATTCTCTTTTTTTATTATATAATATTTTATTTTTCCCCAATTATATATTAAAACAATTTTTAAACTTTTTTATAGTTTTGAGTTCCAAATTCTATCCTTCCCTCCCCTACCCCCTTCCTGAGATGGTAAGCAATCTGACATAGTTTATACATGTGTAATCATGTAAAATATTTCCATTTTAGTCATTTTATACAAGAAGATTTGAATGAAAGAAAGAAAATGAAAAATAGCATGCTTCAGTCTGTGTTATGAGAGTATCAGTTCTTTCTCAGGAGGCAGATAGCATGCTTCACCATTAATCCTTTGGGATTGTCTTGAATAATTGTATTGCTAAGAATAACTAAGTCATTCATAGTTCATTGTACAATATTGTTGTTACTGTGTACAATGTTCTCCTGGTTCTGCTCACTTCACTTAGCATCAGTTCATGTAAGTCCTTCCAGATTTTCTGAAATCATCCTGCTTGTCATTTCTTATAGGACAATCATATTCCATCACAATCATATACTAGAGCTTATTTCCCAATTGATGTGCATCTTCTCGATTTCTAATTCTTAGCCACCACAAAAAGAGCTTCTATAAATATTTTTGTACAAATAGATCCTTTTCCCTTTTTTGGGACGACTTTGGGATATAGACCTAGCAGTAGTATTGCTGGATCAAAGGGTATGCACAGTTTTATAGCCCTTTGAACATAGTTCCAAATTACTCTCCAGAATGATTGGATCAGTTCACAACTCCACCAACAGTGCATTACTATCCCAGTTTTCACATATCCCCTCCAATATTTATCATTTTCTTTTTTTTTCATACTAGTCAACCTGATAGATGTAAGGTGGTACCTCAAAGTTGTTTTGATATGTATTTTTCTAATCAATAGTGATTTAGAGTATTTTTTCCATTTGATTATAGATAGTTTTAATTTCTTTGTCTGAAAACTGTCTCTTCATATCCTTTGACCATTTATCAATTGCGGAATGACTTGTACTTTTATAAATTTTACTTGATTCTCTATATATTTGAGAAATGAGGCCTTTATCAGAGATACATGTTGCAAAAAAATTTCCCAATTTTCTGCTTTCCTTTTAATCTTGGTTGCTTTGGTTTTGCTTGTGAAAAACTTTTTAATTTTATATAATCAAAATTATCTATTTTACATCTTGTAAAACTCTCTGTATTTTCTTTGGTCCTAAATTCTTCCCTTATCTATAGATCTGAAAAATGGACTATCCCATGCTCTCCTAATTTGCTTATGGAATCACACTTTGTGTGTAAATCAGGTACCCATTTTGACCTTATCTTGGTATACAGTGTAAGATGTTGGTCTATACCTAGTTTCTGCCATACTGCTTTACAGTTTTCCCAGCTATGATGATGCTTCCCAAATCTATTTATCTAGCCCTAACTTCTTGGCTGACCTCCAGACTCTCATCTCTAGCTACCTCCCAGACATCTATATCTAGATGTCCAGTAGACATCTTAACTCAATAGGTCCAAAACTGAATTCATTATCTTTCCCCCAAATCCTCTCCCCTTCCAAATTTCCCTTTTACTGTTGGCAGTACCACAATTGTCTCGGTCCCCTAGGCTCAAAACCTAAGCATCATCCTTGGTAGCTCACTATCTCTCATCCTCCCATTAACAATCTGTTGCCAAGTCCTCATGATTTCACCTTTGCAAAATTCCCTCAAATACAACTCTCCTTTTCTGCCTCAACCCTAGTGTATGTCATTATCTCTTCACATATGGAATATTTCCATAGCCTACTGGTTAATCTATCTGCCACAAGTCTCTCCCTACTCGATTCTATCCTTCACTAAGCCACCAAAGTGATTTTCCTAAATTTCAGGTCTGACCATGTCACCCCTATACTTAATAAACTCTAATGGCTCCCTATCACCTCTAGTATCAAACATAAAAAATCCTCAACTTGGCTTCCCATTACCTAGCCCCCATCCCCCCTTTCTTATCTTCTTATATCTTACACCCCTCGACATACTCTTCTATCTACTGGCCTCCTTGCTGTTCCTCAAACAAGACCCTCCAATATCTCAGCTCTGGGTATTTTCTCTGACTGTCCCCCATGCATGGAATGCTCTCTCTCCTCATCTCTACCTCCTGGCTTCCCTGGCTTTCTTCGAGTTCCAGCTAAAATCCCACCTTCTGCAAGAATCCTTTCCCAGTCCTTCTTAATTTTGGTGCCTTCTCTCTGTTTATTATTCCTATTTGTCCTGTATGTAGTTTATTTGTACATGCTTTGTGTGCTTTCTCCCCCATTTCATTGTGAGCTCCTTCAGAGAAGGGTCCGTCTTTTGTTTCTTTTTATATCATCAATGCTTAGCACAGTTCCTGGTACATAGTAGGTACATATACCTTTTTTTTTTTTTTTTAGCAATTAGGGTTAAGTGACTTGCCCAGGGTCACACAGCTAGTTAAGTGTCAAGTGTTTGGTCTGAGGCTGGATTTGAACTCAGGTCCTCCTGACTCCAGGGCTGGTGCTCTATGCCACCTAGCTGCCCCAATAATACCTATTAATAACTGCTCCTCAGTTTCCTCATCTTTGAAGTGGGGATAAACATATTTGCATTATCTGTCTCACAAGTTTCTTGTTAGGAAAGCCTTTTGTAGGTATTGAAATATTTCACAAATGTAAGCTATTGGTATTATTTCTTTTCTTTTTTTTTGGCTAGACAATGGGGTTAAGTGACTTGCCTAAGGTCACACAGCTAGTAAGTGTTATGTGTCTGAGGCCAGATTTGAACTCAGGTCCTCCTGAATCCAGGGCCAGTGCTCTATCCACTGCGCCACCTAGCTGCCCCTGCTATTATTTCTATAGTACTTTCTTGTCCCAAAAAGTTTTCAAATGTAGCATCTCCTTTTATCCTCACAACACTTCAATGAAGAAAGAATGGCAATGAGTATTAACCCCCTTTACAGATGAAGAAAGAGAAATTAACTTCCCCGGGGTTGAATAGGCTAGGAAGTGGCAGAGCCATAATTTCAACCCTAATCTTCTAACTCCATAAAAATTACACTTTCCAATAAATGATTGATACAGTAGAGAAAAACCCAAGGTTTGAAATCAGAAGACTCTTATTCAAGTCCGTTCTATTCTATCTCCATCACTGAGAAACCATACAAACAGGCAAGTCATTTCTCTTGAGCCTTAAGTTTCCCTTGCTGTAAAATTATGGGGTTGGACAAGATGGTGATTGTAGTCCCTTCCCATTCTAATACTCTATTTTCTATATTTTAATATCCCTCTCAGTTCTCTCATTTCATGTTTTAAGGCCCTCTGAGCTCTGACATTCTATGTTTTCATGTCCTAAAAGTCCATCTAACCTTGTTATTCTGTCCTCTATAATTTAATTCTAAATCCATTGACTAGCATTTGCTTAATGTCCAGAATATGTCCCCCCTTTTTTCTTGACCCTAGAAATTTCTTTCAAACCAGGGATGCCATTTCCCCTTTCTCTCCCTCCAGTCTTCCCAGGGGTCTTTTCTTCCCCAAAAAGCCTCTGTTACCTACCACCTATAGGGTGGTGTAGCTCACAACCCTCTTGTCTCCACAGTTCAGATCATCTGCCTTATCACCACCCTGAGAAACACTATCTATAAAGCTCAGCTCTGCCCCCAGTACATTGGGTGGACCCAGACAGGGGCAGCAACACTGAGAGTACAAAACCCAGTCCCAGGGGAGCAAGAAAGAGAGAAGCAATAGACCAGAGTGGAAACTAGGCCACTGACAACCCAAGGCCAATCCAGGGCCCCTGGAAAAGCTGATACACTCAGCTGGATAGGCTAAATAATGACCCCTAAATAATGAGGGCACAGAAAGTGGAGATGTGGTCAAAGTCGGGATCTCTCAGGCACAAGGTTGGGCTCCATATAGGAGGTGGGGGAGAGAAAGAGAGAGACAGAGATAGAGACAGAGAGACAGAGAGAGAGGCAGGGAGGGGGGAGGGAGGAAGAGGAAGAGGAAGACGAGAGGAGAGAGGAGAGCAGAGGAGAGAGACTGAATTCAGGGTGCCCGGGAGTAGTGAAGAAAAACTTCTTAACTTCTTAGGAGAGGCAAGCTTTGAGCTGAGTCCTGAAGGTCAAGTTTGGGGGAGAAAGAGGCAAGGAAGGATTAAGAAGAAGGAGGGATGTTAGGGGGAAGGTGGGGAGAGAATTGTAAACAAGGGAAATCAGTTGAGCCAAATTAGGACAAGGGCAGAGGAATACAGGTTGTCCATATCAAATCAGAATTTTAGCTTTCTCAATTCTTCCTTCAAAATGTCTCTTGTGTCGATCTCCAAAATCACCCAACAGACCTAAGCACCTCTCACCTGAACTGGGTTTTAGAATCATAGTTTTAGAGCTAAAAGAAATCATTTTACAGAGAAGGAGACTGGAGGAGGTTAAGTGATTTGCCCAGAATCACAGTGAAATAAGCAGGAGAGACAGGATTTAAACCCAGGTCTTCTGACTCCAAAACCATTTCTCTTTCCATTACATTACACTGACTATTCTAACAGTCTCCTAACTAGATTACCAAGCTCCAGTCTTCCACACTAATCTGTCCTCCACATAGAGCCTGTCACATTCCTTTCCCTCAAACTCAGTGATAAGGCAGCCAGGAAAAACTATTCTGCATTCAAAGAGAGGCATAGCATCCAGAGCTACAGAGGTGACAGTCCCACTGTACGGTTATTCCTTCCACATTGCAGGGGTTTGGTGCTCCCATGATCTGAAAAATCCATATCAAATGTTTTGGCCCTCCCTTTGTACTAGAGAAGAAATCTGAATCTTTTATGGGCTGTTTATAGTACCTTATTGTAAAATTTGGATTAAGTATTTGGTCATAGGCTATATTATACAATACTGAACATATATTTTATACATTTCTGCATTTCTAAACTTTTTCTGTGTAGTCTCTTGACCTTTGTGTGTCATCTGCAGCTTCTGCAAAACTCCCAAAAATTCCCATTTAATTTCTTAAACTAACCCATGATATGTCAAAACCACAATGGGAAAAATCATTATGTAGAAGGGATAATTGTGCTCTACCCTGGTCAGACCAACTTGACGGGAAGTAGCATGTTGTTGTTCAGTCACTTTTCAGTCGTGTCTGACTTTTCATGACCCCATTTGGGGTTTTCTTGGCAGAGATACTGGAGTGGTTTGCCATTTCCTTGTCTGGCTCATTTTATGGATGAGGAAACTGAGGCAAACAGGGTTAAGTGACTTGCCCAGGGTCACACAGCTAGTAAGTGTCTGAGGCCTGATTTGAACTCAGGAAGAGGAGTCTTCCCAACTCCAGGCCCAGCACTCTATTCACTCCCTGCTCCACCTATCCCAGGATGATGGTGGGTCTTGAGATCATGCCCTGTAAGGATCAGCTAAAAGAACTGGAAATATTTAGCCTAAAGAAAAGACTTAAGGGAAAGGTAAGAGCTGTCTTCAAGTTAGAGCTAGCATCAATAGGTAGAAGACACAAAGAGGCAAATTAAGGTGGCATGAAGGAAAGCTTCTAAACAATTACAGCCACCCAAAAATGTCATGGGCTCCAATGGGGAGATAGTTGGTTTCCCTTACTGGGCATATGCAAGCACAGATTTGTTGGGTGTGTTGCAGAGCGGCTTCTCCTTGGGGTATGGGTTGGCCTAGAAGGCATCTGAGGTCCCTTCTAAATCTGAGATTCTGTGATTCTAATTATTACACTCCTCTGCTCAGTAACTTTTGACAACTACCCATCATCTACAGTCGAGGTGTAAAACTCTGGCTTGTGACTGCCTGGGGCCCGCAAAACTCTCCAGTGCCTAGGGAACAAGATTAAAATGTACTTGGGAATTGTTTAACAAAAAATATGTAGATAATGTTAGTTTTATGGTTTTCCAAGTCAATATGTGGCCTACAGGATTCATTTCTATTTGAATTTGATTCTCATTTTGGCATTCAATGTACTCCATAATCTGTCTATCTCCCCATACTTTATCTCCCCCTTCTCTATGGAATCATAACTGGCATGGGGCAAATGATCATTTGTCCCAGGCCACTGTGCCTGCTGGTAGCTGCTCAGTCCACTTGCCTTCACTCTACCTTCTGCAATGGGATGCACCAGAACCATTCCAGGTCCCCAGTCATCACCCTCGTGGTCTGTCTTCATGCTCATCTGTCTGCTGCTTCTCTCTAAAATGAATTTTCCCAAGACATTACTAAATCTGGTTGCCCCACTCACCATTCTTCAAATCCAGCTAAGCCAGTCTCTTCATAGGCCCCAAGCATACATAAACATTACCATTTCTAGATAACTCTCACTGTCCTCCCTACCAATAGTGTCCTTCCTTCTCTTCTCCAATCCTACCTTTCCTTCAAGGCCTAGTGAAGCCTTCCAAAAACATTCCAGCCCACAGGGAACTCTCCCTCTTCCAAGACCATGTAATAAGCATTTGTTCCTTGGACACACACTTTTCTATAGTATTATCTAATTTTTGTATACGTATTAGTCTTCATTCCCCATGGAGGTTTCCTCCTCCCCACAGTCAGACATTAGGTGGCCTAATTCTGTCTCCCTTCTAGCACTAAGCAAAGGCCTAAGAGTAAGCAGATTCTATAAATACCAGTTGACTTAACACACTCGAACAGCCCCAGACACTCTCTAAACAACACTAGCCAGCATCTAGTATAGAATTAATTCCTAAAATAAATAAATAAATAACAAAAAAATTTTAAAAAGAATTGATTGCTAGTTATGTACTCTGAAAGAAGCAGCCCAAACCACAGTTCGTCCAAAAGCATAGTTAATCAAGAAATTATTCTGTTTAATTTTTGAAGTGTACTCATATTTAGGTTTTAAAAAGAAAAAATTATCTTCCTAACTGTGCTTTGCTTAAATAAATCTTTCACTGAATATTTATCCTCCAATAAATGGCCCCAGAGGCAGACCAAAACATCTCAGAACACAGCAGGGTGGGATGATTGTACCTGCAAGTACAGGAATGGAGGTTAATAAACCAGGAAGGGAGGAGGAGACCTCTTACCATTTATTGGTGGTCCACAGAAAGGTGAAGTCAGCAAAGTGTGCCCCCATGGGGGATGGTCCCTATCTCCCCAATAACTTCAGGATACTTGTCTTGAAGTTTTGATTCCTTCCTCTTATCTCCTTCTCCTTATATCCAAGTCTGCTCAAAGGAAGGACTGCTCAGTTTCTTCACTGAGAGGTGCCAGTGCTTAGTGACAGCTTAGACTATGGGCCCCTTCCAAAGGCACTTTTTTTGTAATAGAGTAGAGTGACTTCACACCATATGGATGAAAGAGAATGAAGCATAGACTTATTTTTTTTTTACTTAATTTAATTACTTTTTCTACAAATCTGACTAGTATGCATTGATTTTGTCTCCCTTCCATTCTAACCTCCTTCCGTTGAACACAACAAAAAAGAAAAAGAAAAGCCTCATAATAAATATGCATAAACCAACAAAGCTAAGTCCTTCATTGGCCACATCCAAAAATGTACCTCTCATTCTGAATTTTAAGTCCATTGTGTCTCTGGGAGGATTTACCTTCAGTCAGTTGGAATTATGGCTTGTCATTGCATTGATCAAAGCTCTAAAGTTTTTCAAAGTTATTTTTTTCTTTATAATGTTGTTGTCATTGTTTAAATTGTTCTCCTGGTTCTGTTTGCTTTACTCTGTGTTAGTTCATAGAGGTCTTATCAATTTCCTCTGAAACTCTCCACTTCTTTTCTTATGGCACAATAATATTCATTACAGTCATAGACCATAATTTGTCCAACTATTCCCCAATCAGTGAGCGCCCCTTTGGTTTCCATGGTTTTAAAACAATACATTCTAATGGTCAGGCATGAATAGCATGGCCAAAGGGAAGACTTAGAGATAGGGGGTCCTTCTACAACCCCTGAACTCATATCCTCTGGGTAGTCATGTCACTTATTTGGAAAATCAGCCTTGCAGCAATATCCAAACCAGGCAAGAATATGACCCTGCTAGGTCTTGACTTGAGCCAGCATGGGCTTAAGGCCAAAGGAGTAAACTTGAATTCTAATTACTCCATAAGACCAGGGTCCAGCAATGATTAGGGGTTGGGCTGTGGGGGGTTGTCAAGAGACACACCCCAGCCAAACTGGAAGGAAGCAACTTGAATATTCAGTATATATCTTCTCTTCCACCATTCTTCTCCCTTGCCCCAGCTCTAATTATATATTCTACCCCTCAGGGCAGCTAGGTGGTGCAGTGTATAGAGCTCCAGCCTTGGAGTCAGGAGGACCTGAGTTCAAATCCAACCTCAGACACTTGACGCTTACTAGTTGTGTGACCCTGGACAAGTCACTTAACCCTGATTGCTTCACCAAAAAAGCAAAAAACAAAAAACAAAAAAACTTAGATTTCTACCCCTCTCCACACACCACACACACACAATTCAAAAATTATGTCCCTTAGAACCAATAACATTGGTTCTTCTGAGAATGCTAAGACATGAATGGACAACCACATTATCTTAGTAACAACAACAAAGAAAAAAAAATAGCTCTGACCATAAGGGAGTGGCTTTGTATTGTGACCAAATAAAACTTAAAATAAAGTTAACCTGCCACTCATTTCATTCATTCATTTCTTCATTCCATGAACATTTTTAGTACCTATTATGAACAATAAATGCATTGTACTCAACACTGCTAGGGCTATAAGAATGATGTCCCTTCTAGAGGTAATTAGATGGTATAACAGCTAGAGCTCTGGGTCTAGAACGAGAAAGACTTGAATTCAAACCTGGCCTCAGATACTTTTTAGCTGTGTGACCCAGGACAAAACTCTTAAACACCATTTGCCTCAGTTTTTTCATCTGTAAAATGGGGAAAATAATAGCACCCACCTTCCAGGGTTGTTGTGAGGCTCAAATGAGGTGATATTTATAGAACATTTAGCACCATACTGGCACACAGTAAGCACTTAAATGCTTGTTTACTCCCTTCTGTCTCTCAGAGAGCTAGCAATCTAGTGACGTTAATACCACTTGGACAAAGATAAACATAATACAAATTCAAATGGAAAAAGCAGTGTTCACATTTAGTGTTTAGTAAATTGTTAAATGGATGAATAAATATGCTCTTTAGCACATAAAAGGAGGATGATAAAATGCTATGAGGTCAAATAAACTTCATTTCTGCCTAGATCAAAGGTGATATTTGTTCAAATCTAACCATAGCATAAGAAAGTGGTACCTATCCTTTCCTGTTGCTTTCAAAACTGAACATAAGAAAGCAGATCAACTTGGCAAAAAAAAAAAATTTAAAGGCACTATTTCAAACCAGAAGACAAAGGGTTAAATCAGGCCTCTACCACTTTCTAACAATATGACTTTGGCCAAATTACTTAAGCAAGCATCTATTAAGCACCTGTAATGTGCCAGGTCCAGTGATAAACATTTTACAAATATCTCATTTGATCATCGTCACAACCCTTTGAGGTAAGTGCTGTCATCCCCATTTTATAGTTAAGGAAACTGAGACAGATCAAGGTTAAGTGACTTGCCCAATAAGTATTTGAGGCTGGATGTGAACTCATGTCTTCCTGACTCCAGGCCCAGCACTGTATCCACTGCATCATCTAACTTCTCAACCTCTCTGGGCCTCATTCTGCCTAATTGTAAAATGAAAATGTTGGGGTAGGTGGTCTCTGTGGTCCCCGTCAGCTCTAAATCCTATGAGCCAATGATTGCTCTCTTTCAATATCTGAAGGGTTGTTAGGTAGAAGAAATATTTGGACTCATTCTGCTTGGCCCCAAAGGGCAGAATTGGATGCAGGTTCCAGATCAGTCTTGGGAAGAACTTCCTGAAACTTAAAGCTATCCAGCAAAGAGAGGGACTGTCTTGGGAGGTCGTATGTCACAGGAGATGGGCAAGCCAAAGCTGGGCAAGCCCTCTGCTGGGAGATGCTATATAGAGGATTTGAGGATCAAGCAGGGGATTGGACAAGATGACCCCTGAGTTCCCTAAAAATTCTCAGATTACCCCGTGACTGAACAAAGGAGCTTGACATATGGCTCTTTCTCTTTTTACAGCAAGAAGTTGCTTCATAAAGTGGTGGAGAAGCTGGCCATTCTCTTCTTCTGTACATTTGGTATGTGCTAGAAGATAACCTAGATCTTAGGCTGATAATCTCTGAATGTAGCACCAACTATCAACAAAATTGTGAAAGACACTGGGCTGGTTTGGGGTGGCCCCTCCCACCTCTGCACCTGCCTCACTTCCCTTTTACTGAATCCCTCGCATTCTCCGTTAGCACCTTTTTCTGCCCTTGATAGCACCCCCTGTTGTAGAGTCTTTGCCCCACCCCTCCCCGCTCAGTTCTAAATCCTATGATCCTAAAATATACTTGTCTGCAGAACGTCTTTCCAACTCACAGCTTGGATAATTGTGGTTAGAATCCCAGTCCCCACAACAAGCAGAAAACGGAGGGGTTTGAGGGTAGGGTACCACATAGTAAAAACAACCCCCCAAGACTACTCCTGAGCTAGAAGACAGGGATGGGCCTCATTCTCCCTTTTGCTCCCTCCACAGCCTTCTGGTGCATTGTCATTTGCTTGCCAACCAAACTGGATATAAGGAGAATGAACATGATGACTGCAGGTGAGGAGGGTGGCATTCAGGGCTCCTCCAGCCCCAGCCTCAGATTGTTTGCCCGGTCTTCTTCTCCACAGTTCCCCTCTGTATAACCTGTTAGCCTCCAAACCCCAAAACACACAGGGCTTTCCTGCCTGGGACACCCTCCCCCTCCACTCTGCCATCCAAACCCTGTCCAGCATCCAGAACCCATCTCAGGCCCACCCCTTCCAGGAAGCTTTTCTGACCAGTGTACAGGGATCTCTCCTCTTCCAACCTCAAATAAGACAGGATTGTAGATATAGTAGACATTCAAAAAATGTTCCTTAAAATGAACTGTACTTTGTCTCATGTGTACTACACACATTCAATTTTGTATAACCAGTCTTTCTGACCGTGCCTTTCCAATCCCCACTAGCCTGTGAGCTCCTCCACAATGTTTCATAATGAAAAGTGAATGTCAGAACTGAAAGGAACCTCAGAATAGTATTGTGACCCTAAATTCTGGCCCGAGTCACTGAACCACCAAATCTCAGAACTGGAAGTAACCTGATTCAAAAAGCAGAGCAACCAATGAGGGGAACTGTGATTCTGGCCCCTATTATCACAAGGGAAGAGAAGGAAAGAGCATTTATTAAGTGCCTACTATATACCAGGCACTGTGCCAAGCACTTTACAAATATCTCATTTGATCCTCACAGCAACTCCTGGGATGTAGGTGCTATTATTATCCCCATTTTACTGCTGAAGGAACTGAGGCAGGCAGAAGTTAAATGATTTGCCCAGGATCATACAGCTAGGAAGTATCTAAGGCTGGATTTGAACTCAAGTCTTCCTGATTCTAGGCCCAGTGCTCTATCCATTGCCATCTAACTGGTAGCTGAAGTAGAAATGATGGGAGCCTTGAGAGGAAGTGACTATCAATCTTAGAGTCTAATATATAAGAAGAAAGCTGACATGCCCCCTCAACTTCAGGAATAACAATTTCAAAAGAGTTCAGAAAAAAAGATAATTGGGATCCTGTGGCCTAAAATACCACAGTAGGTTAGCCCCAAAGGGATAGGATGCCCTTAAGATTGAATAGCAACATAGTCCATAGGGCACTGTAATCGAGAAGATATGTTTCAGACACTTGACTGTGTGACCCTGGGCAGGTCATTTAACCTCTCTGGGCCTCAATGCCAACCTCAGCTATAAAGCTCGTGGTGGGGCTGGGGAGCTGGGGTGGGACAAGAGGCAGAGAGGAGCCACTAAGATCTTCAAGCTGGATAACCACGTTTCAGGAATATTCTAGAAGAAATTCTTTTTCATGTCCAGGTTGGGGACTAGATGCCTTCCAAGGTCCCCTTTAGCTCTGGCAGTTTATGATTCGGTGACTTTATAGGTCATCTAGTCCAACCACTTCATTTTAGATATGAGGGACACTTGTCTAAGGGCACACAGCAACTCAGTGAAAGAAACAGAAGTAGAATGCAGACCTCAGTGTGGGTCTCTTTCTACTACATTACAATGCCTTTGTCCATCTCTGTCTTCTGCTCCCTCCCATTGCCCCCC